>NC_135778.1:4866654-5004602 GCF_028453695.1 Augochlora pura
ATCCGCCTGCGCCCGACCATCCACCCTCGGGAATTCTCCGCGGTCCATTCGCATTTCTCGCCCTGCGTTATGCGGAGAAAGGTACCCGGAATTGGCGTAGGAAACATAACCTAGGATAGTGGGAGCCAGTATCTATAGGCTGACCAATCGCTGCATCTTTCGCTCTTTCTATATAAAAATAAGACGTAACGAAACGTCTCATTCGTTACAAAATCAAAAATAAAAACAAATTTTTATTTTCTAAAAATTCTTCAACTCTTCCGTCACAAAAATCGCAAAACACGCTTGAAACAAACTGACATCAATAACTGTTGTATTCACACGTGGAGAAGGTTTATTCAGTAAACGTACTGCGTGACCATAGAATATGAACTTCAGAAATAGAGTTTTAAAAGTAAGACTTCAAAAATAGGATTTCATAAGTAAAACTTTAAAAGTAGATGATTACAAAAATTTAAGACGACGAATTTAATTTCAATTATACACGTGTAATGTGAGTACTATCTTTCCAATCAGTTTTTTATTTTGGGACAATGAAGACAAATGCTCGACCTTCTAATTCTCGAAGGTTCGTGTGTTAAATGTAAACATTATTGAGTCAACAATATTGACAATATTTCTGTAATATTTACTGTAATATTACAGTAGAGAAATGTGAAAAATTAATAGATTCAATGCCAAAAAGATGTGCTGAGGTTATAAAGAATAATGGATTTTGGACGAAATACTAAATATTTGTATTAAAAACCATTTTTCTCTGTTTATTTTCTCCTATTATTTTGTAGTCTTAAACTTTTGTCAATGGAAATGTAACACAGATTTACTTTTTTGTTATATATTCTAACTAATTAGTTCAAAACCGAACATAAATGTTTTTCTAACTGTTTAAATAAATGAGTAGACGATTATAATTAAAGATAGAACATGATAGCTTATGTTATTTCTAAAATATTAATAATTCCTTTCTTTTTCCCTTCTCGTCTTAAATTTTTGTCCGCTACTGTAGCTACCGCACGCTCATCATCAGCTGCTTCGAAATAGCAGATCAAATTGTCCCAGCGTTTACCTCGAGCTCGGACATTGGAAAACGAAATTGCGGTATCATTAGAGACTAGTATCCAGCTCGCAAAGAAAATTCTCGGTACGTTTGTACATCGGAACGGTTCGTGTCCAGTCTCAATGTATCCTATCCTCGTCTTGAATTATGAGTGGATACACGACTCGAAAGGAAAGTTCACAATTTTATTCGACTCGTCTCCATGCCAGTTTTTACGCGACTTTCGATCCACGCCCATCGTGTATCGAAATGTTTTGTGAATATTAGAAAGTGGTTTGTCATACAGTTCAACACTCGATGCACCAGTTTACTATTTATGCAACATTTGTTATGTACTAGAAAAAAATGGAGTCAACGTCTTTGGTAGATTTTGTGCTAGATTGATCTAAGGAACGAGTCCCCCCCCCCCCCCTCCCCCCTCCCCCGTACCGTAGTCTACTCATTACCGGAACGAACCCTGCCAGGAAAAAGATGTTTGCCTTGCGCCGCGGTTCGTGGAACGAGCGCGAAACGGCGCGCTAGCGCGCGGAGATCGGCGGTCTATTTATGCTTTTGTTCTCCCCGTAGCCATGAATTACGCGAAACACGTTTGTCAAGTAACCGGCCGCTCGAGTCGCGAAGAAACGACGAAATCGGCGCGCACGAGAAGCGAGAATTATCCGGCGTCGCGCCAGATGCACTCGATAGGTGTCAATTGGGCGTTCCCGATTCGGCGGACCGTCGTTCGGAGTTCGTGGGAGCACAGGTATGCGTGTAAATCACGGGCGGCGTCACGGGGCTACGCGTCGCGGGCCCGTCTAACGCGGCGCGCAACGGGTCCGGATAATGGCGGGACAACGCGAGATAAGATTCGCGGGCGAGCTAAGTGGTCTATTCCGCGCCTTTGTCTCGATCGGTGTATCGTTGCGTTTCATATGAGAGAGATACGATGGGAGGGCGGAAAGGGAGGCGCGAGGAGAGAGCGCGATACGGCTCGCGAAACTATATGTACATATACTATATGTATATATATATATGCCGACTCACGATCCTCTTGTCTGGAAATGTTCGGATATTGTTTTATTGTTGCGACAGATGGAAACGATTTGTAAGCGCTCGAATTGAAATGCATCGGCGTCCAGTACATGAACTCTGTATCTTAATCGCGACCGAACGTTTTACGTACTGTGTGCCGATCGTGTGCACCAATAACCTAAAGATTTTACTGTTTCTGTTCGATGCCCCGGCTGGAACGGCGACTCCGCCGAGTCGAAGTTTAAGGAACTCGGAGCGAGAGCGAATGGAATCTGTGTTTCTCGGTGCAATTAATTATTGTTAATCAAAATTGGTAACAACGATATTTGTTTCGGTGATTTTTTGGGACTATTATTTACGTTGTTAATATTGTATCTTAATTTGTTTCTTAATGCTTTTATTGTTTTAGTTCGACAAGTTAAATAAGTAACGTAAAGAATAATGGAGAATGAAAATAAAATCCAGACCGGAAGACGTGTTTCGTTGAAACAGCTTCGATCTCCAAGTCGAGGTAGCACAGGATTCTCCCTTAAACGGCGCGAACGTCGTTTCCCTAATTTCCCCCTGTTCCGTGGCAGCCGTCCACGCGGTTGCGCGTTCAAGGCCGCGTTCTAGGCGAAAGGTGGCATCGCGGCAAAAAGGCGACGGTCCCCGCCAGCAATGATTTGCGGCATGAAATCCCGCGTTAACCCATCCCCGATGACATTGACGTGCGTCTCGCGAGGCGCATGGTTAATAACGCCGCGCGGCCGCGGCTGGAACGCGACGGCGACATTAGCTCGTTCGCACACCTCCGGCGATCAAAGGGAGCGGAGTGGGGAGGGGGAGGGGGAGGGAGGGGGAAGGCGATGCGAATTTACTCCGCGGCCGGGGCGAAGATCATAATTATCGCGTGATTCGCCGTCGACGTCCGCATTGTGGCCGGGGCCGGTGTTTTCTTTGGCTCGGTTGCCAGCGCCGGGAAAAGGCGGACGCTTTCACGGGTGCTGCGAGCGGGTTAAAAAGGGTCGAGCTTTTGTCTGGGCCCTCGAGCGAGTCGTCCCTGAGGCTCCCGGCCTCGCCATTCAATACGCCCGGTGTAATTATACGGAGCCGAGGAGGGCGAGCATCGATTCATTCGCGAAGACAATGGGACCGTGGCCGTCGGGATCAGAGAATTTAGCGACACTTTCGTGGAATCTTTAAATTCCGTCGAGATCGAGTTCTTGGCAGGGAATATTTGCACGCGTTTAAATCTTTGCACCTGGAGAATTTTTTCGGATCGTCTATTATATACTAATATATAATATATTAACATTAATATATATTATACGTAATATAAAATAGCTGGAAACAATTAAGTTGTTTAAATGGAATTATATATAGAAAATATTATACAATAATAATCAGCAGGTTTGTTGACGTCTCTTAAAAAGAATATCTATATACAAAGGGTTAATAACCATTTTCTAACAGTGATTAATTCGAAATTAGCAGACATCGCAAAAAACGAGGATTAAGAACGCTATTTCATACTAACTTAATTATTTATAGAACTTCATTTTTCTCCATGCTCTAATGTTTCATAAATTCTTGCATGCAAATAGAACAAAGATCAATTGAAAAAAATTGGACTCATCGTCCAAGCGTTACGTAAATTCTCTGATTCGATCACTGTGATTGATCGTTCGATTAAAATAGAATGCAAGCTGTCTGCCTATTCATAGAGTTAACAAAGGTTCATTATTTTTGATTCGTCGGTTCGACAGCGACGAAACACCGTTCCTTGTTAACGTTCCGGTCTCCTAATCTGCCAGTTTCGACAGACCAATCATCACCGTCGACGTCGAGTGCACGGATCTCGAGATAATTAAACGGAAGATTTTTCTAGGCGCCCATTGTCTTCGTCCGACCGCCGACATCGTTGAAACGAAACCGAGAAACGGCGAGCGTTTTTCGAACGGATTCGCCGAGTCGGCCGAATAAGGGAGGTTATTGTATAGCAACGTTGAACGATCTTACACGCGCGATCGTGCCGGTTGATCGGTGATTTCATAAATATTCATAAATCCGATTTTTATGCCACCTAATAGCGGGTCCATGTTGCTGTGACTACTTAGTGCTCTTATCAAGCGTTGAAATCACCGGAGCGACGATAGCGCTCTTGCCACGCATTGAAGTCACCGGAGCGAGGGTAATGCTTGCGCTCATGCCCGGGCATTGAAGCTCTCCACAGCCTGGTAACTATGCTCTTCAGCTTGTACCTCTTGCCTCGAAGTCTCGGCCGCTTGACAGTTTCAAAATCTATCTCGCCGGCATGTAAATGTTGCGAGAATCTGCTAGCTTGTTCAGATATTCGCTACATTCACGGTCGATTATTATTTTTATTGCTGCGTTAGTAATTAATTATTGCTTCTCTTATTTTTCTGCTCGTCTCGGACTTGGTTGCTGATACAGTAGCGAATGAAGTATTTGACATTGAACTTGCTTATCGAGAAATTGTAAACATAATGTTTAAACCGTGTAAACTGTACGAAGAACTGTCATACAGAACTAAGACAGATCACTGTTTCATTTTTCTCAATTAATCCATTAAAATTTTGACTTCGCTACCTATAATCTGTGAGTGTTATTAAAAATTACTAAGTTACTTGTAGAATAATTCTAATATAGTTTACAAATTTTATAAATTCTATCCTTTATTATCAAGGCTAACTAACAAAATATTCGAAGACGAAAACTCATCGTTGGTCGACTTGGTGATCAATTCTCACTTGTTTCTTCAACCTATGGTTATACAAATCATAAGAGAAAGTACATTTTGCAATACAATGCAGTATATTGGATGCATCTAATCTACATCCAACTTACATATTAAATTACTTAAGTAATTTCTACACGGTCTCTGTTCTCTAAAATCTTATTCACATTAAATAAATATTTATATTTAATTATAATCATTTTTAAAACTTAAACCTATATATATATATATTAATATTTTTAGCCAGTCCTTTCGTACAAAACCAATCAAATTTTATTGAAGATAGAAACCGATCTGGCTCACGCCGATCTGAACTCAAATCATGTAAGATTTTAAAAGTCGATGGAGACAATTTTTCTTTTACCCAAGGATCTGCAGTCTAACAATGTCCATCTCTCCCGATTTCAAAAGATCAACGCTTCCAAGTCCGAACACTCCTTTACGTATAAAACTGTCTGGCGCTAAATATATGCTCGCCAGCCTCTTAAATTACAGATCACGGTTAAACCAGCCCCGACGTTGTAGCACATTCTGACATAAAGTGCAGGAAAGAGCAAAGGGTTAAAGGTTGGCCGTGCTCGCGGCGAGCGTCGAGCGTCGAGGCCCGGCGGGGCGCGCGGAGGGTCGCGATCGTTGCCGGATGAGTGGCACGTGGCCCCGTCGAAATTCGCGGTGGCATAATCACGGAATAGCGCATCCCGTGGCCGGCCGCGGGATCGCGGCACCGACCTTGCACGTGACCGTGACCCTATCCCTCGTACGAAGAGGAGAGCGCGCATCCGCGGTTGGTTCGCCACACTCGTCGGCCATGAGATCGACTCCGCCAGCTCGCAACGTGCTCGGAGTCTCGGGGGCTGTCGGCCGTTATTCACCTGTTTTCACCGTCGAACGCTTGTCTGCTCTCCCCCTCGGTTGCTTCTTGCTCCTCGCTTTTCCCAAGCCTATTGAGCCAAGCCGCTGCCGCGGCCTCGAAAAATCCGCATCCGCTTTCGAAACCGAGCCCCGCGGGCTTCGAGTCCCTGGCTTCGAGTCCCTGGCTTCGCCGGCTTACCGGCTCGCAGGCTCTCCCTCTCCCTCTCTCCCTCCCTCTCTCTCTCTCCCTCGCTCGTTCGATTACGCGATGTTGATACATTTGTAATCTGTCGGTAATCGCTGCTCCTTTTTGCGCCCTCGTGTACACACCACCGGCGCGCAACTTTCTTTCCGCGGTTGCCACGCCGACGAGCCAAGGCCGAAGCGCGCGCGCGCGCAGCCCGACTGCTAAGCTGTACAGAGCCGCGTTTTATCCTTTATCCTTTATTGGTTTATTTCGCGGAGCGTTTTTCTTTTTCCTCCGCGCGCCGTAAAGATCCGATCCTGCTCGTTGCCACTGTGGTCGACTAACTGGCTAAAGGGATTTTGATAGCGTTCCTATGGTACTTGCTTCGTGCCGGACGGAACGGGGATGGCCGGGCACCGGCTACCGTGTTGCCGCGCGCAAGTCGCGCTGCCGAGCATTGTGCCCAACAGTTTCGACAAGGGTTTATATAGAAGGCGTTCGGTACTGCTATTTATCGGTTTGGCCAGCAGGTGCTTCCAACGATATTTTAGACATCTTTAGGAACTCTCGCGGTCTCGCGTTTGTTCCGGGGATTATATCGTATTTTATCTCGAAAAGTGTATTAATTCTTCTACGCTGGTTTTCATAAATTTTTCGAGCACCCCCTTGTTCGAGTCTTTATCGAATTTTGCTTAAAATAAATTCCTTCGCACTTTTGTATCGATAATATTATTCTTGTGTGTAATAATCTCAAACACGATATACTATAACGCATTTTTTTAACGCAAGGAAGTTGTGAATATTTTAGCGAGCATTAGACACTGTCAAACACCATTTAGTGTAAATTCTTGTGAACACCGTAAGCGTTAACTGTATTAATATTTGGATAACTAGATTAAAGAACAATGGAACAGATTACAATTCCTTCTTTTTTTTAAAAAATTAAAGATCACCTTTTCTTCAAGCGCTCAAGTACACTCTTGCGCTAATCGTAACATTTAGTCAACATTACTCGGCTGTTATCACGCATTAAGCGAATAATAAAATATTTTCAGTTCATTAAAAGTATTAAGGATAAACAGAAAATTTCCGTAAAATTTTGAAATAATTGCGAAATATTTTTCGTGCCACCGTTACAAAATTCATCAGCAAGAATATCTCGCCTCGAGCAACCATTACTTGATACCACGATTAAAGAGCGCGGGGACGGCGGCGCTATAACCGTGTTGCGTCACGATAATATCAACTGAGAAAGCGGAAACAATAATTCGTCGGCGCGGATAAACTGCTACAGTTCATTCCACTCCGTTCGCTCGAGTTTTCTTTTCGCGACGAACCCTCGGCGGTGCACCTGCGAAAATGGCCGCCGCCACACTCGGAATGCGACTGCAATAATTTCGGATATCGCTGCGCAGCCCTTCCGAGGTATATTATGTGGGAATGAACGGACGTTGTATACAAATATGTTGCATTAACGTGTAATTAAAGCGATTAAAATTCTGTTTGCTGGCATTGTCGCGAGGCGAGGGAATTTTTTTACGAGAGAATCTTTACAATGTTTTTGCGGAGCATCGCGACTTTGCATGGAATCTAGTCGTAAAAATATTCCTTTACGATAATCCTGAACTGGTTGAGGATAATCATAAAACGCATCTTTTGCTCTAATTTTTTAATGAAATGAATTAAACGCTTCGCTGTTAATTGGAATGGTATAAACGAAAGACACCGACTTGAAATTATACGAATTGTGTGGTGGATTCATAAAGCATTAAAATGAATTGTTTCGCATAGCTTGATTAAAATGACATGATAATATATCGTGAAAATTTTTGACAATTTTCGTGTTAACAAAACTTGTCGAATAACTTGCGATAATGCGATCTCAATAAACTTCTCCATAAAGAAAATACTAAACAGTCATGTGTGGAACAAAATGCTCGAGAAAAATCTTTTTCTCTATTTCGTCTCGCATACTCTCGTTCACTTTGCTATCATACTCGTGCCAGAAATATTTGTCACAACTAAATAAATTCGGAAGAAAAATAAGACTAACGCGATTATTATTTGAAAAATATTGCGACAGTTAATATACACCCTGTAAATGTACAGGGTGTGCTACAGTTAACGAGAAATGAAAAGAAAAGGCTAGCGAAATTTTCAGGAGCAGGATGCGCCCGCGGTCTTTACGGGTCGTAAACAAGTATCGAGCGTCGCCGGCGAAAATGGTGGTCAAAACATGGCGGAGCACGAGGAAAAATGCGAGCTGAGCGGAGGGCAATTAAGTTCGAGCCTTATTGGCGAGCATCGCCGGCGATCCCAGCTCGTTACTGTCGTTCCTGTTATTGTCGGTGCAACGTGGCCGCGCGGCGCGCGCACACACACACGCGCACGCGCGCGCGCACACGGACGTCGCGCACGGTGGTGTGCAGGAGGAGCTTGAGCCTTCGCCGAGAGCTGGCTCGTGTGCAGCAAGAAACCCAACGCGAAGGAACTCGCGACTCGCAAACTCGAACTCGGTCGCGCGCAGGGTTGGCCAGAGAAAAGGGACTCTCTGGACAGTTGGTGTTCGCGCATTGCACTGCGCCGCTCTGCGAACCGCTCGGCGCGCCGCGTCGCAACCCGCCGCTCTTTGCACCTACTCTGCTCTTATTTCCGAGAGAGAGAGAGAGAGGATGTTGCTCGATCACTCCGATTGACGCATGTAGTTTTATTCCCTGTAATAAACGTTAAGATCCTCTCGCGTCTAATAGAGACGGAACAGCGCCCGCCGTGGAACGGAACTCTCCGGCCGAGGGGACGTTAATTGACAAGTGCGACGGAAAAAACGCAAAGTGACTTTATCGGCCGGCCGAATAAGTATATTAAGAAAACGGGGTCTCTCTCTCTCCCTCTCTCTCTCTCTCTTTCTCTCTCTCTCTCTCTCTCTCTCTCTCGAACGTGATTGATTAACGTCGCGCGTACGCTTCTCCGACGCTGCTGTAATAAGTGTCTCCTCTTGTAATGGAAAAGCTGCTGCGCCGCTTCATTTGCATAACCATGCGTCGCGAGCCGATCGGAAGAAGGGCGCAGGATGCAACAATGTCGATCTCCGGTCGATCGTACGATCGTTGATCCGTGGATTCCATTCAGAGCTGGACGCTTCCTTTTGAATTTACCACTCGTTCGCTCTTCTTCGGTTCCGTAATTAGAGGTTCTTAGCTGAACCGACGGATCGGAGCGACCCAATTTGAGATCGGACGGCGGAACGGTTCGGACGCGGAACTGTTTATCGACCGACGGTGATTGTACGTGTCATTTTAGTCATTAGCATCGATCGATTCTTCGTGACTCTCGTTTTAGACTCTTGCGTGAGACACTTCCTTCGTTCATTTCAATCTTGAGAAATCTAATCAGACTCTGCTGATTGAATCTGTCACAACAAGAAAACGTTGCGCGTTAATTTATAGGTATTAAAGTTTGCTCCTTGGTCTAGAATGTTCGTAATCGAAACCTCGTGGAGCCGTTTCGAATGCATGGTGCTTACGATCGCAGAATTTGTTTAAATAGCGACAGTACTTTATTAATCTACTCTGTTACAAATGAAATAGCGTTGACAATTCTATAAGTGTCTACAGGTAGCCCTTTTATGATACGGCAATCTTTGAAACAAATATTGCTATAACACCATAAGAAAATTGCGAAAATCTCTATAAACACTATAGAGGTACCTTAGATATTCTGTAAAACATCGTTCACACCTCTAACAACCAGACATGATTTTTGTTTAACATTTTTAAAAGCTATATTGCCCTAAAATAATGACGGGAAGGAATAATGTTAGTGTTCTAACTATAGTGTTCTTCCGTTGAAAAAAAAACATAAAAATTCAGAAGAAGCTTCAACGTTGTCTATTTTTATACATAATACATTAAATGAATAACAGTTTTCGATTTTTGAAAAAGGATAGAAGCTGCAAAAAATCTAAATGAAAAAGAATGTAAAAACGTTTACGTTCGATTGTACTAATTATTGACGAGGAAGAAATTTATTAAATTAAGATTACAGTAAATGAAAGTAATATCTTTTGTCTTTTCGTTTCGTATTCTACATACATTTACAGTTTTAATAAAATTAAGTTGCCCAAATAGAATTAAAAAAATGTTTATTCTCAATAAGTTTTTGAAACGAAACCACTTTTTAAATTGGCTGTGGATCTCATGCAACATGGTTTCCCATAACACGGCATTTTCTAGGAACCTATCCACCGTGTTATAGCAAAGTTGTCTATATTATATAAAATCAGAAATATTAAATTGATCTTGCGATTATTGCTCGCGTAGAAGCGTCAAACGAAACGATCTGCACGCGCGGCTTTCGTTGAAAATAAGTCGCGAGGCGATAGGTTAACGGCGAAAATGCCTCGCCGATGTTCATCGGGTGCCAATTTCCCGGACGAGTCGCGTCTCCTTTCACTGACGGCCGAAACGACGCGGTGCCCCTTAACGATCTAGGTTCAGCGGCGAGGGTGTTCGCGAGGCCCGTCGTTATCTCGCTAAACAAGAAGAACCAGGAGGAAGAAGGGGAGAGTCGGGCCGGGCCGGGCCGTGCCGCGCCGTGGAAGAAGGCTCGCTCACGGGAAGAAGAGGAAGAGGGTAGCGTCTCCTCACAGGTGTCGCTTCAGAGCGCTACCACTCGAGGCCACATTTGCTGCTGGTACCGTGAACGCGAACGGTGAACCGATGCACCGACGCGACGCCGGTATTCCGCTTCGGCCGTGCGTTCAACGTCTCGAACTCGCCGGTTCGACGCTCGGCTCGTACGAACGATCGCACGAGACCATACGTTTCTCCTGTTCGACCCGCAGTGCAAAGTGCTCCATCGTCGAACACGGCGCGGCGGCACCCGTGCCAGGGAATTTCGAAGCCCTGGCCCAGCGTCCGACCCGTTGAACGCGTCTCGTTCGCGATACATCTCGTCGCGACGTCCAAAAACTGTTTCGCGTTTCTCCGCGAAAATATTCGCTCGCGACGAAACCGCAGTGCAAAGTGAATCGCCGTCGGTAATTGGACGATTTCGACGAATTTTCGATTCGTCGTTCCGAGTCGCATTGGAACCGACCGATCGCCAAATTGAATCCCATCGGACCGAAGAACGAAACTCTCGTCGCAGAAATGGCGCATCGCGGCGGTGGAAGAAGCTTTCGAGATCCGAGATCCACGGTTCGTCGTTGATCGCCGTGGACCGTCGTCGTCGTCGTTCTCGTGAAGTTCGGTGGGACTCGCGCGAATCGGAGCAGAAGGCGTGGAGGACGCCGGGAGGAAGAGACGAGGCGAGGGACCGTTAGCCGAGAGAAGCTTAATTTCGTGGAATTCCGCGGGGATAGTGGTGGTAAGGTGCGCAGGGTGGCATCATCGGCCGATCGTTTCGACAAAGTCAACCGGTGGGACGAGTTACCGGTCGCCGCGGCCGCGTCACGGCGTCACGAGGCCGTTGGTGCGTGCACACGCGCCCGAGCTGCGTGCGCGCGAGCTCGGCCGTTATGTAATTCGCCGAGGCCTGCGCCGCTCGCATAATCTGGAAATTGCGATCGCGATTCGACCGTCTCCCAGGCCACCGGAAGCGACGCGGTCTCGGCAGACGCGGGATGGTGTCATAGTTCGCTGACGATCGCCGAGGCAACAGTGTTTCGAAAGGAATTCCGGACGCTGCCGATGAGATTTACATCTTGCGCGGCAAGTGATTCAATTATCTGCCGATCTTTTATAAGAACAGTGTGTTCGACGAAAAATCGTGGAGACTGTATAATTACCATAAATTTCTTTCTCATGCGATGGTGGAGAGTCGTTAAAGAACAGTGAATTTAAAGAACAATCGATCGTGAAGATTTAATTTTTCGTCGCGAGGATAGCTGTCGATCTTTAACAAGAGCAACGTGTTCGTAGAACAACAGTGCAGACTGTCGATTGCCACAGATTTCTTTCCTGCACAGTGGCGGCGTAATTATCCGCCGATCGAGAACACTGAAGAAGAATCGTCGACAACGCTTTCGTTTCTGCCGCTTTAAAAAGTGTATTTGAAAAGCGATCGTCGAAACCGTAGCCCTAGAATCGCCACAGTCTTGTTCCTCGCACGACGGTGATTCGCAACCGATCCTCGAGAGGAACAGTGCGTTTCGAAAGGAACAGCGTCTCGATAAACGATCAGTTTCGTTTCTGCTCGCGTCTGGAACATCGCGTCCCGGGTGAAATTGCGGAAGCCGTCGAACGTATCTGATCGCCGATACGCAGTGCGTTTGAAAAAAAGAATCGCACAGAGCAGCGGCGCGGTGGATCGTACGTTACCAAGAGGGAATCTCGAGGATCGCGGATAGGCTCGGTGCGTTCCGAAGGGAGTCGCGCGGTGCCAGTCGATCGGGGATCGCCTTTATCGGATGATCGGGAGAGGACAGAGATCGGAGAGGAGCCCGACCGATCCGTTAGAGGTTAAAGGCTGATATACACCGCCATGAGCACGGCGAGCGCGGAGGAGCGTTTCCGTGCCCGTTCGGGAGTGATCGAGGCGCGGTGAAGCGATCGCGGGATAGGCGGAGCGAGAGAGGATCGGCGGCGCCGGTTAACCGTGGTTGATATTTCGTGGGACTGACATGGATGACAACGCGCGCCGAGGCCCGCAGAAGGAACAGTGGCTCCCGGTGTTCGACAAAGGGGAGAAGAGGGCCAGCTCCCTGGGCAGCGGAGCATTCAGGTTCATCCGCACGCGCAGCAGTATCCGGCGGGAGCTCAAGAGGCAGTGCAACAGGTAAGGAAATGAATCGTTTGCGGCCACCGGAAAGGTGAAGGTCCTGGGAGCCGCGGGATCTTGTAAAACGCGAACGGACGGTCTACCTTCTGAACCAAGGATTTTGATACCAAGAAATTGTATTAACTCTTTTATTCTCATTTGCGGAACGATCGTTGACGTTAAATCTATTTAAAATAACCGGTTTTTAATTTCACAAATTCTATATTTTCCTAGCGGATTTTATAACAAAAACTTGATCAAATGAATTCGATCTTCCCGTTTCTATGAGTCAGCGTACGTTACATTGCTAAGACTCTGCTCGGTTGATACAGTATCAAACGATGGACTCCTGACTGAAATAGATTCTGTTCAATCGCGCAGAACCGCGTATCTAATTGCTGCAGAGTATGTATCTAGAGCTCAACCTTTTCACCGCTCATTTAACTTTTACGGGCGCCGGCGGCACTTGTACTTTATTTGCCATCTCGTACAAATAGCTCTGCAAGTATACCCCGCACAACAACCTATATATACATGTATACTAGTTTATCCACGGCGTCAGTATTTTTCCGTCCTAAATCATTTCACTTCGCTTGGGTAAATAATGTAAATGTACGTCTAGATCAGCGAACGACATGTCGTAAATATACGTCTACAGCAATGAGAAGCTTAACGATCATAAAACGTAAAATATGAACGACCTTTCTCGGTCACCTAATATGCAATCCCTATTAGATGGACTGCATAGACTGACGGAAGAAGCGAATCGGTTCGCTTTTCATTTTTTTAAGAATATTTCTTTCAGATCATGGTTGATCTTGTTGTCGTTCTTAGTGAAAGTAAATGACAATGTATAGACTGTAGATTTTATATACGCAGTTATGAGAAACATGAGACAGTCGAAGTAGAAAACTAGACGAATATGTTATAGTAAGAGTGGACATCATGTTTTAGCTCCCTGATGACTTGTAAATTGTCTACAACTTAATTGTTGTAAGACGTAGTTGTAGAATGACGTTCTATGGTCACGTAATTATGTAAGCTTTATTAAGGAGATCTTGATAAAGTTTAAGGGTTTAGAGGTTAGGTTTGCTCTTTTCCTGATCGTTCCTAGCTCGAACAGCAGACAACTTGTAAACTGTAGATTTTACGCGTTCGCAAGAAACAATAGACGGTCGAGGAAAAAGGTTCAGACGAATTCATAAGAAGAGAGAATGCCTTCGGCCGAGCTCCCGTTTCTCGGCATCCGCGGACAAACGGAATATATTTCGCACAAAGGTCCGCGTCTAATAGGTTCGAGGTAAGCCGCCGCGCCGAAGTCGCGCCGTTCGAGAGACCGCGACATAAAAAGCGACCTGGGAAGCATCTCAATCCATAAATCGAACGGCGGGACAGCGAACGGGTAGTAGTCCGTTCTCTGAAGTCCCGGGGTCCCCGGATGATGCGAGCAGTCCCGTTCCCGCCAGTAAATCAGCGGTGGCCCCGCTTTGTCGTCGCCGGGTCTCCCGAGGCGACCATTACCCTTTGTCGTCCCCTAATCTGCCAGGCCGAGCTCGTCGCCGGTCGACGCGCGGATTCCACGGATTATAGCAACGGGACACCGGTCGATCGGCCGCGGAATGAGACGCGCCGTCGAACCAGGAAGCAGAAGCAATCTCTCGGCAGAATTCGCGGTCCTTGCGGTGCGTGAGAAGAGGCCCGGGATCCACGCTAATAGTCCCTCGCTCGGTGGAATCCGAGAACAGTGCGAGCGGCGAGAGAGGGGGCGCGGGGCGGCGGTGACGAGCGCGGAAAAGTAATTATCGTTTGTAATTCGAGAAACGGTCGGGGCTGCGATATTGCCGCGCAACGACCGCCGCTACTCGCTCGGGTAGAGAGGCCAGCGTGTGTAGGCGGCCCGGGGATCACCGGCGAGGCGTCGCGGAAACGCGATAAAAACCAGCGACGGCTTCTCTACCTATCTCCGCTACCAGGAAACAAGCGGATGCCTGCTAGTTCCAGGGTTGTCCTTTGTGGGAAGTCGTCGCCGGAGGTGTTGCCCGCTAGGGGACTAGAACTTCATCCTGCGGCTCGATTATAAGGGAGCAGCCGGCATTAACGAGCCGGAAAAACTTGCCGGTCGGATACTTTGTTCGAATCTATCGCGAAATTAAGTTATGGTAATTGTTTGCCGAAGGGTTCTCATCTTCGAGTTGAAGCGAATTTGAGGATGTAAAAAAGGACTCTTTCCTCGGTAGAATATTTGAGAGACACCTAATGTAGACCTAATCTAACCTAAAAGTGAGATGACACCTATATTTATAACTGGAATAAATTTTATGCACTTTTAAGAACATGGAATAGGTGTTATTTCAGCTGGAAAAAAATAATGTAAAATAGATTCTGAAATGACTCCCGTGATTTAGCAATGAATGTCGACAACTTTTATTTTGCATAAGAATCTGCAGTCTATTTATAACGTTTAAACCATTTCAAAGCAGTTTATGACTGGTACATAATTTAAAATGTAAGGAAACTTAAGAGACCTAATAGCATCTGCACCAAAATGAGAATTTCCCTGTAAACAGTTCAAATCATCACACACTATTTGCTATCAATACTAACCTATATTAATACATCGATAGAATTGCAGAATGAATTCTTCGAATACTATATTGAATAAAAAATAAAATATTTTACAGTATCCCATACAAGATGGCCCAATTACCGTGCCTGCAATTAACAGTTCCATTCATAAATTGACACCTCCCCCTAAATCTAACATGTTAATAAATAAATATAATAAAAAGTATATATCACCAATTTATATAAAACGCTTTCCTTTTTCCCATACATTCTTCGTCGAAGAGCATGAAAATTGGGCCATCTATCCTACACTTTCTACAAACGACACAAAACTAGGCCACTATTAAAAGTTCGTAAAATACACGATTCCGGCGGCCTGCAATGAATTAAGCGCTACACTTGACACACAGCTCGGAAATAATGTACCTTTCAGGCACCCGATACATCCACTAGCTAGGTCCGACTATAAATTAGTGATAAATCAATTTCTACAACTCGGCACGGTTCAGATAGTCTCCTCCCGGTTCAAGTGCAGCCTAGGCATCTCTGGGCCACGAGCCACACGGGTTTCTGGTTAATATTGTCTCGGCCACCCCCCGCAGCCATAGAATTTATGCCATCTATAATTTACCGTGGCGCGTTTTATTACGACCCAGAATTCAAGCTCGCGAGGCAGCCTTAGGCTCGATCGGCGCCCGAGATTAATAAGAACATTAGAGCCTCGTCCGGCCGGTGCGGCACTGAATTTATCCCGAACACGGCTGTTATTAATTTCGAGTCCCTCGAAACCAGTCTCGTTGTTCTACGCCGCTTGTTACCGATTTACGGTGTCACCCGTGTCACAGGAGATTTTTTCCGAAGGTGAATCATCTACTTGCGAGATCGTGTTAATGATTTTTCTATGTGCTTGGAGGATTTAGTATTTATCTGTTATATAACGATATCTATTATATGATAATATCTGTTATATAATAATATCTATTATATAATAATATCTATAATATCTATTATCTCAAAGTAGATATTTCAAGCTTTAATTTAAGAAGAAAATGGTCGTTCTACGACGATTTCTCGCGGAGTTATCTTCAGTCAAAGTTGGCCAACTTTCATCCAAAATTTGTCTATGCTATAATTCCTTTCAGCACTGTACTTCACGCTTCTCGCAACAATTCGATTCACCAACATTTACCATCGCTCGCCACCAGACAATCGGACCGTATTTCCGTCACCAGGTGCTCGATCGAAACTGTTTAACGACCTCCGTGCCGTTGAAAAATTTATTTAACCGTGCAGAATTCGCCGGAGCGTGTTTCGCATCGGCGACCAAGGCCCGCATTCGTCTCACCTGCAAAGGACATCAGCTGCGCGTCCCTCCCGTCGGAGCGCACACGCGTTCACCGCTTAAGGAAAAGGAAGAAAGGGACGACCGCCGGCCGCCGGTGGGGAGAAAGAGGGCGCGGGAGGGTGGTCGCCGCGAGGGCCGCCGGAGATCGAACAGAAAGAATTACCGCAATATATTCCGCGTTTTAATGTTGAGCCGGATCGACCGAAACGTCGAGTTCGCTCGTTCCGGGCCCCCGTCGCGCATAATAAGACCCACGGCGGAGGGCCGAGGAACAGTCGAGGCGGAGGCCCCCCCCCCCCCCTGCATTTGGCCCGGCGCAGCTCTCTTCGCGGCTTCCACACCGACGGGGAACGCGCGCACGCACGAGGCGCGTCCCACCGATACCAGCTTATACCTGGGATCCCTCGCCCCCCTCCCCCTCGACACACGTCGAGAAACTGTGCGGTTCGAACACTTCCGTGTTGTACGACTAATGAATCGCCTTCTCTCTCGCAGCCCTTCGTCCACCCCCCTCCACCCTCCGCGATACGGCGGCCTGTTTCGCATCGCGAGACCGCCGATCCTCTCCCAATCAAGCTCATACGCGCGTATTTATTGGCCGTATCGATCCGCTTCGATAAAGTCCGACCTTATCTGCATCCTCCGGGTGGTTTTTCGACAATGCTGTCCACGGACCAGCGCCAGTTTATCACCGTCTCTTTCGGTCTGTTACGGTCGCTCCGGAGGAGGCGAGCCGCATCGACGAATCCGAATTAACCCGCTAATTGCCGCTGGAGAGAGGTTTCGCTGATAATCGGGAGAACTTGCTCCAAGATGCGAGCACAGCAGAGACGATTTCAGCCTCGAATAATTATTGAATAAAAATCATTCTTGAACGAAAGCCTCTTTAATAATTTTCGAGAATGTCTTGCAGTGTCTAGAAATTTGTTCAAAGTTGTCTATTAGTAAATTCAATCCGTAATTTAAGCAGTAAATTAACCAGCAGATTTATCAGATAGTTGTTTTTGACTTGAATACTTGTCACAACACAAAATATTGTCTGATATATACTTTGATATTCTTTATTAAATTATGTATTTTATGAAATCGTTGTATCGAAACAAAATATGAATAAAGTCAACCATATAGCATAATTATTAACACACTAACTAGCACAGTTTTTAAAAATATTGAAACAGTTAATCGATTAACGAAACTGAATTTAGAAAGTCAAAGTTACAATGAAAATGAATTACGAAACCCAGTTAAAAGATTCTAAAAATCTACACCAACTAGCAAGACAACCACGAGTGTTCCGATAATAAAATAATCTGTGCACGCAGTTGCAGAAGTTCGATCTGTACCGGTGTAATAAAATAGCGATCGGATTGCCCGGCTAGCGGAACGTGTTTAGATAACAGAGAATTCGGATAATCGAGAAACGGCTTGTTTCGCCGCGATTATTCCTATAGCGCGCATCGTCGAACAGCGTTTCTGGTATCGACAACCGCGGGGCTCGTGCGCGCAGCGCCGTGATCTCGACCATAGGTGTTTTTACGCCGCTTAGGCACTCTCTATGCCCCGTCGATAAATCCCGCTCCGGTCCTCTGTCCGCGGCGTTGGCTTCTCACGCACTCGCCGCGGATTTTATTTATCGATCGGGGGTCACGCGAACATAACATCGAATCAGCGAATACACTTGTTCCGAGGCGGAGAGCCACTACTCGCGGCGCGGTGTACATATTTTATCGCCGCGTTATCGGCGGGAACGTGAGAAATCGGACGCGGCGCAGGTGAGGCACCGGCGGTGGTCGAGATCGGGCACCGATGTCCCGCGATTAGGGAAAAGTAACCGCTGACCGTTAGAACTCGTTCCCAGTTGGCTTCCGTTTATGTAAATCTGCTTAATGAGACCTGAATCGGCGCGTGGATCTGTCGGTGTAATTTCAGATAAATGCATTACGACGATTCTTGGACGAGCAGCAGCGAGGTGTGGATTTGTGCTGTTTCGATTTTGTGAAAGAACATGTGAAAGTCTCGTTTCGACACTTGGATTGCTGCAGCAAAAATTAATTTTCACGCTAATCTATTATAATTTCCTAATGTTATTAAGAACAACACGCAGCTTTGCTTTGCAATTTTATTTCAATTTTTCCTCGACGATTGTAAAAATTTCAACGATTTTACAATAAATTTTTTCCTGACTCGGTCTGTTATCGGTTGAAAGAGTAAAGTCTCCTCTTTAAAATGACCTTTCAAACTTCGACGTACGACTTTTTGGAGAAGTTTTATCGACAAGCACACAATAGTAAAAAGAATACCCAAAACCGTGCTCCTCAATTCTGTACCATGAAGCGTCTAAAATAATCCTTCTTCTTTAGATCTACGTTAAATGTATTCCTATAGAAAATACGATAACATTTTCACAGGTGTCTCAATCTGCTCAAGTCACAGAATCCGTGAATTACTTTAACCCAACAGAACACGTTGCTTATTCTTATTCCATAAAATACTTGATAAAAATCTTGCACCACTCTTCGAATACTCATTGCAAGGGAAAAACCTCAATCTTCAAATATACCAGGAATTCTACCCGACGAAAATATTTGTAACATTTTCAGGACAAGTACCGCCTATAGCCAAGAGACCCGACACCGATTTCCAAATAATCTCCGCAGTAACGAGCGCGTTACTCAATTGTAAACATATTCAGCAACATAAGCCGTGTTCTCGCGTGCACAAAGGGGGGCCTTATACCCCGGATCGGCCGTATAGAAAAAAGAAAGAAAAGAAAGAAGTCGACAAAAGCAGTTCGGTCTCGCGGGCGCGCTCCATCCGAGCGGATCACTCGATCCTCTCTCGGTGCAACGGTGAATACGTATCTGCCTCGGCGGGGAATGGTCGCGCAGTGGTCCGGCGATTCTTACATAACCAGTTACAAGCCATTGTCCGGGTGATTTCGCGTGTCGTTCCGTAACAAATTCGAAAGGAGTCGCGTGGTTCGCGGCGCGGGGACACAATAGACAAATCGGCGGAGGAACGTGGCCAGATAATGCGTAACGGGTTGCCGGTCTCTCTCTCTCTCTCTCCCTCTCTCTCTCTCTTTGGTCGGGTGTACCTGTATATCTGAATATCTCGTATTCCGTGTACGGTTCACCGGAGCCGACCCGGCCGCCACGATCTCCGGCTATTACTCATAACCATTACGTTCAGGTTCAGGCACCGATATTATCCGATCGAGGGCCCGATAAGCCGTTTAGACGGTTTCCAGCTTGGCCGGGCTTCATTGTAAGCGGCAACGGAGACGCTCCTCGTCGTCGTTGCAACCGGCTACAGGCCGATCCGGATAACCGATAAGCAAGGACGTGCCTATGAAACTTGGCACCTCGGTATCCGGGCCCGGCATCTTCGGGGGGGGGAACCGTTCGGAAAGTAATCCGTGAACGCTGCTGCTGCTGCTGCTGCTTGGCCAGGCCTCGCGCCGTTCGTCATTAGCACACGCGCGATCGAGTCCGCGGAGATCACGATGCCGATTCTGACGTTGATCGAGCGGCCGGAAGTGTCGCCCCGGCTCCACGGCGTGCCATTGTTCGCCGGATTTGCATCCCCCGGTCGGACAGGTATCCTGGAAAAGTTTCACTTCGGACGCGATGTCCGACCGTGTTCGGTGCTTAGCGCGAAGCCGATTGATGGATCGTGTGGGTAAACTGGGGGACCGGGCGCGACGGATTAGGCCAATCGAGTCCTCCGGATCGAGATTTCACCATTTTTTCTTCGACGATTCTGTGATACGCGCAATGATCGCTGTCGGGGGACTGAGTTGTGGGTAACGTGACAGAGTTCGTGGCTGGGATGATTAATCAGCGATATCTCATCGATAGGATAATGCTTTACTCAATGCTTCACACGCTCCGCTTTTCTTTCCTCGAGATTTTAATCGGCTGACCAATAAAACGCGGATCTAATTTTCTGAATTAATTTAATTCTTTAATTTCAATACACATCTATATTTTACGGTTATATATCTATTTAGAATTATTATCTTGCATATAGAATCCAAAAAATTCGTAGCAATGCGTAACTAACCTTATATCTTCTTCCCGATGTTTTATTAATTTTAGTACCTGCGATATAATTTTTTCCGAGCTTATCCCACAAATCAACGTTATTTAATTCTTACAAATTTTTAAAATAATTTTTCCAATTTTTGAAATAATTCTTACAATTTTTAAAATATTTCTAACAATTTTAAAAATAATTCTTCCAATTTTTAAAATAATTCTTACAATTTTTAAAATATTTCTTACAATTTTTAAAATAATTCTTACAATTTTTAAAATAATTCTTACAATTTTTAAAATAATTCTTACAATTTTTAAAATAATAATAACAATTTTTAATTCTAATAAATATCTGAAAAAAGACAAGCCGTCGTTGACCAACCATTCTCGAGGCTGCGCCCAGCGAAACGAGTCCACGTGGCTCGCTTGCACGAGCTGTTCACAACGGAGATTGCAACAGCACGATCATCGTTTAATTTGCGAGCACGGATTAAAATTGTATTAGACGGATGCTGGTACACGGGCTGGCAACCACTGCGCTCGGCCAAGTACACGTTAGTTGCGACATGTTAATTCAGTTTATGGGGACCTTTACCACCTTCCATCGTACGAGTTTATTTCTCGAGCAGCGCGGAATCGAGTCGCCGAATGCTCCAATTTTCCGATGGCGAAAGATGCTGTCGCAACCCCGTTGTCCCGCGAGCGAAACGACTAATTTTTACGATACCGCGGAGGCACGGAGTCCCGCGGAGTATCCTTGACATTTAGAGGGAAACAGTATACCTACTCCTGTTGCGGCAATTTTCTGTCATTATTCGCCGTGCTAACGTCCTACTAGTCTACTGGGAATCAGTGCATCGTAAACACAGATACAACACTGCCTTCCTCCTTCCCCTAATTAATTATCTGTGGAATTGTTCAATAAATTCTATTTTAATTCGTATAGCAATAGCTGAATTATTGGAATATGATACAGATTTTTAAATGACCAAAAACTTCTTGGCATAACCTTAACAATATAAAAAATTACGGGAATATAATATAGTTTTTTAAATGTCCAAAAACTTCTTACTAACGAATAAAATATTACAAATAATTAATATAAGCGAGTAGTAAGTAATTATTATACAATACGATATTTTGAGGTTATATTGTTAAAGTTTAATTTTTGTTAAAGAAAATATGTTAAATTAATTTCCAGATAGGTTTACCGAATGATAAATCCGCCCAAATATTATTTACAGAAAGTATACTTAAACTTGAAATGATTATGCTTAATCTTGTCGGTCGAAAATCTTAAAATTCTCAGCGAACATAAAATTCTCCCTTCAGCGAACGTTCTGGCTTTCATAACGCGGCTCTTAACACCGTCGAGGTGAAATTCAGATCCACGCCCATTTTCGACAGCCAGCGGTCCTATTGATCGATCAGAAATCCGCCGGTCTGATCGACGATGCCCGCGTCCGACTCGAATGGCGGGCCGCAATTATTCGGATTCGCGTGTAAACGCCGCGGCCAGCGCGCGCCTCTGCGTTTCGCGCGGTTTAATCGGCCAGGGGGCCCCCGGTAGTCTCCGAGAAGCCAGTCCGCCCGTTATCTCGACTCATCACTTTCCTTTGAAGACCACCGAAACGGTGCTGCGGCCGCGACGGGGAAGGGGACGCTTCCCAATGCTATTTATCAGGGCCCGTTCGCCTCCTGACGTTTCTCGCGATCGGATCGCCGCTGATAACGGTACACCGTAGTGTGGTGGGCACGTACGCACGGTATTTTATGCGTGTCGGTGCTTTTGTTTCGTCGCGAATCGAGGATAGAGGCCCCCTCTCCGTCTTATGATACGCTTATGAAAATCGCCGCGCGCGAAATAAGTGGCTCTCGGGGACCGTATAAGTCCGGCGAGATTATGCGAACACGGGAGCCAGCGTTTTCTCGTATTTCGTCGCCGAGCCACGCGGTTTTACCAGAAGGTTATTTTTCTGGCTTTACTTCTTGGTACCTCTATTTAACCGCATTCCCATGGAATCAGAGATCGGCGGTATTTAAATAATACTTCGAGTAAATATTTATCGAAAATAATTATCCGAAGCATCTCGTTTTAGTCGAACTAATTATAATTAAATCACAATCGTCATAAATTATTTATTCGAATAACTTTTTATTTTAATAATTCGAGGAAATAAATTTATGAGCTATGAGAGAACACATTATATTCTATCATTTTGATCGAGATCAATTATTTTTCGTACGAATACGATTTTATTTCAATAAATCATGAATTTTTGTTCGATTGAATAATTACTCTACCATAGCGTAAAGCTAGCAATAAAATTACACGTCGATGTGTTAATATAAAATTCAACTCTGCTCCTCCTTAAATAGTACAACGAACGCGAAAGCAGACGAGCGTTCCTTCAGCAAACAGGAAACCGCACCGCGACCATAGTCGCGACCGAAAATCTACCCAGCTGTCCGCTCGAGCATAAATCGTCTATTAGATCCTGGAGGCAAGATGATCTAAGAGGCTGCTTCGAAATAAATACCCGACGATTTTCCATCGGGCAGTCATCGTGTGAACGCGGTGCACTCTGGAGCGCCGTGAATCATCCCGAACCAGGCCCGGCTCGCACAACAATCCGGGACACGCCGGGGCCTCGAGTAAATATAATTCGTCCGCAATTATCCAAGGGAAGCGAGACGGTGCGGAGGGTAATTCGCTCGGTGCCCCGGCGTCGGTAAAATTAATAGAACGGTAAACAAGGCGGCGGTGGCGGCGGCGTGTACCCACGGCGCGGACGTGGTCTTTCCCAGTCCGCCAAGTCAGATATTGGCGCTGCATCGGCGAACGAGAGTGCCGCGTAGTAGACGGGCACTGTGTACTCCGCCAACGGTGGTGCGATCGCCGCGCATCTGGCCGCATCGCGCCGTTTGAGCGATTTATAACTTCCACTTAGCTTTTCCGAGAGCGGGAGATCAAGACGAATCGCGTTCCCCTGGCGTACACCTCCTTGGAATCGTGGCGCCATGCCGGACCCCGCGCGCTTAATAGTTTCCACTTCGAGGGAGCCTTTGACCCGGGGCTAGGGCAATAAATCGCATCGCGGGACTTATCAGAGTGGAATATTCGTTCGGAGTGGCGAGTCCCCGTCGCGACCGGGCAAGAGGGAAGGGGGGGGGGGGGGGGTGCGCGCACCGATATTCAGCGGCGGGCCCGGCGCGCGGTGGAGCGGGGAGGGGGTGTCTGCTCACCTGGACGGCGGGAGAGCGAAAGGGGAAGAAAAAGGAAGGAAAAAAAGGGGGAGGAAGAGGAGGCAAACGATCGAGAATTCAGAGCCGGGTTTGCCGACCGGCGCGCTCACTGACCCCTGACGGCTCCAGCCAAAGCGGACGTCACGAGAAACCCTTACCTTCGTTACCTTGCTAGTATTTAAGGATCTTCGCTGGCGTGCCGTACATACGGCTATGCAGGCATTTAGATCTTTATCCGATCCTCTCTCTCCCTTCGCCCTTCGACGCCCTGATGTCTCATCGCTCTCTCTCTCTCTCTCTCTTTCGCTCTCTGTCTCTTTCTCTCTCTTTCTCCGTTCGGAGCGGGTACTCCAGTGAACCTGAAACCTCCTCGAGAGCCATTATCGGTACCCGAGATACCCTCCTGGATTGCCTGCGAAATTGTGCTCCTCGTGGCCGGCAAGTGTGTCGTAATGGCGGGGACCCCGATGCGTTAGAACTTCTTTATTTACTTCAGAAATTGTCCGAAGTTTGAGCTCTTCGAGGTCGCAAATGTCCCCTTCTCCTACCTTCAAAATTGATTGTCATCTTATACAGAGGGTGAGCCATAATTCGTAATTTAATCGAACAGGCAAATATTCCTTGCGAAAAATAAGAAAAAAAATTTTACATAACATCTTTTTATTCGGTATTCCGTTTACGAGGGAGTCGAATTTGAAGTTACAATTAACTTTCTCTAAATTGGAGCGCAGGATATAAAAATGTTATACCAAGCTTCTTTTTTATTTATCTAATACATATATAATGATTTATTCAATTCAGTGAATAATGGGTAGAATTGTTTCTCTGTAATAACAAAGATTTTATTATTACTTTTAGATAATACTACAATAACTTATTATTACTTTTAGATATTATTACTTATTACTTATTATTACTTTTAACTTTATTATTACTTTTAGATAATACTACAATAACTTAGAGTAATTGTTTATCCTACCTGTAATAACAAAGAAACAACATTCAACGTTATTATTCACACTATTTTTCTTTATTAACTTTCTTATACTTAATTTCAATTCTTTGTACTTTGGCTTATATTGTCGCACTAACGCCACACGTCTATTCGTTCAATTATCTTAATACTATTGGAGATCTAACTTATCGACCTATTTACGCGGTAAATTTAATATAAGTAAGGATGCTTTCCTTACACGTATATTATTTGTGACGAACATTGCAATAAACTCATTAAAAATCGCAATAAATGTCTAATTCTTAGTTTCATAAACTAATGTGAAACGTCTGCTTTTAATGCTCCGTTAATCTGGCGTTAAAGTACTGTACATGAACATTGTTGCAGAAACGAGGAATATTGTATAGGTGTCCGCGATTGCCAATTAATGGCGCATCCAGCGATCGTTACAGAGTTCAAGAAAAGATTATTAATCTCCGCGACAGATGTTACTCACGGAAGCAAAGGCAATCGAGGAATTGTCGAACAAGCGAAGACGCGCATCGCGCTATCGTCCGCGGAATAAATTGCGGACAGGTTCGCAAACTTTCTAACGCCCGCCTACCTAAACACCATATTTAAGCAAGCATCTGTATGGTTTCGTCTGTACGGCACGGCATGCATCCGCGGTAGCGAACGACGGCGCTGTTATTAATCCAAGATTGCCTGTTCGACAATTAAACCGGCAGAAATATCGTAATTGAGACTTATTGGCTCGTGAATCGCGGATCGGCGACGCTCGGTTTCAAATCGACTTCGATTTCTTTGATTCCCTCGAAACTCGGCGCTTTCTATTCCAATGGGAACCATAAGGAAAGAAGAACTAATCTAAATTTTTGTTATCCTAATTATTGAGTTACGGAGTTTATGCATTTATAGCAGAAAAGCAGCTGACACAAAATCGAGAAACCATAAGAGAAGAATAATTGATCTAAATTTTTGTTATCGTAATTATTGAGTTACGGCGTTTATGCATTTATCGCAGAAAAGCAGCTGACACATAAAATCGAGAAACCATAAGAGAGGAAGAATTGACATAAATTTTTGTTATCGTAATTATTGAGTTACGGATTTTATGCATTTAGGCAGAAAAGTAACTGACACAAAATCGAGAATTTTGTATAATAATCAGACTCTTTTGATTAACCCCTTGCACTATAACAACAAGTCAAACTCGTGATAGAGATTTCAAGCAAGATCTAGTAAATGTGAACATCATTAACCCTTTGCACTCGAATGGTGATTCCGAGGCACCAGTAGAATTGTTCTATCACGTCCAAAAATAGTTTGTATAACAACAAAGTTTAGATTTAAAAAATTGTTAAATAGTGAAACTGTCGGTACGAGTAACAAGAATTAATTTCATACCCATAAAAGTGCACTTTGTTACTTAAAATGGAAATACTGTGCATCAGAAAAATTATTTCAAATTAACAGTTAAAATGGCTTCCAGTGCAAAGGGTTAATTTCTTCTACATCGAAATAAAGATAAATTCTTCTCTTATCAAAGTCTAGAAACAAAAGCACATAAATAAAAATTGTCTGTTTCTGTTATTGAAAATATTAAGGACAAATAAATGCTAATCAACGAAGCGAATAATTTAATTGTTATTTTATTTCCGTATCATAGAATCGTATCGAATATTTTGCATAATGATTCGCAGGTAACATCGAGTAACACAAGTATTATAGCATCACGTCGTGACGAACGCGTTCTTAAAGTTCATTTCGGAGAGAAATCGCTTGGGCATGTATTCAGCGGCAAAATCACTGTTCCCGCTCAACGAAACGCTATTCGAAATCTTCATCGCTCAAGCAGTTTTATTCGCGGATCCGTTTCAACGAGCATTCTAATCTCCAAGATCAAAACGGATTTTATTATCGCGGTTTAAAGGCACGAATGAAACGCGAGGCTTCCGTTCGACGCATATAAAATCGAAGTCGCGCGATTGCAAGACCCGACGCGGGTATTTTCGAAACGATGTTAACCCATTCGCTGCCAAGCCTAAATTATACGAAGTCATTCCCATTGCCATTTACATTTCATCATTTATAATTTATCATTCTCTATAAGAAATAAAGTATTATTTTTGTAAAAAATTTTATTTGTAGTATTTTTTCAAGTTTTTTACATATTTATATTTATGTTTGTGGCCACAAAAAATTTGCTAATTCAAAAGCCTGCATGTTATAATATATTTAAAGTAGGACGAGTACACTCGTCCTGACAATGCGTGACACCCTGCCAAAGACGAGTATACTCGTCCTTGGCAGCGAATGGGTTAATGCGACGTCGCGGCCGTCACATTATATGTCCGGCTCACACGTCTGCTTTTTATAGATGAAACCGTAACTACGATCGCGCAAAGACGATACGTCACTTTACACCGGCCCTAATTACTCCAGCATGTCATTTCATACCGGCGTTCTAATCAGTTGCCGCAATCGGCTTAACGACAACCCCGTTACAATGGTTAATAGGACTTTTTTTCCTTCGAGCAGCGCTGCTTCGACAGCCGACTACCGTACGCGCATTCTAATGCCGCGACGCGAGCGTCTCCTCCGCGTTACGCCTTATCATTACCATTTTCCATCGCGATTACCGCTCGTCGATGCACGGCCATTGTTTCTTAAGAACGCGAGAGCTTCCGTAGAATAATTTCTGCGAATGGACAGCCGCGCGAAGTCCGGCTAGGACGCGCGATAAATGCTCGACGATATAAATAGACACCGCGAGGTTTCCTTTCACGGCGAGGAGGCTTCGCTTTATTTGACGACAAAAGGGCACGTTTAGGTTAATAGAGTTTGCTCCACGCTGGCTGAAAGAGTCCGAGGTGGTAAGTGGTCTGCGACTCGTTTCGTTTCGTTGTCAATTCGCTGCACCCACTCGCGGAACGGTACTGCCATTTTATTAAATTTTACTACCGGTTACCTGCGTACCAGGAACAATATTTGTTCGCCAATATCGGTCTTCCCACGAGGTTTCAGAGTACTTCGGGCATCGCCGAGTATCAATGCGCACGGGGTCACCTCCCAGTGTTTCAGTTGCTTTCCAGCTATTATCGATGTTCACGACGCGGTCTTCGTTTTATTCCGAAATTGACATCTGGTGAAACGACGAACGCACTGAAATACTGGATGTCGTAAATGGATTGCTGATTTGATGTATTTCTGGTGCGGAATGAAAAGGTGTTGCTTGAAAAGGTCGAAAGAGTTTAAGGGTGTCGAAGTCTCACGTTCGTTTTATTGGAACCATTTAACACTGAACTTATCGAGCAGTAGAAGCGACTGACATTTGTTGTTCTTTTATGAAATCATTTCTCATAAAAGAGTTTTCATAGTATTAACCCTTTGCGCTCGAATGGTGACTCTGAGGCACCACTAAAATTGTTACAGCACTTTCCGAAATAATTTTTATACTCTGAAAAATTAGATTTTAAAATAAGGTACAACTGTTGTTCCACGAGTTACAAAATTCAATTTCATGTGCATAAAATACATTTTTATTATATAAAATGGAAACGCTGTATGTCAGGAAAGTTATTTTAGAATTACAGTTAAAATGGCTTCGAGTGCAAAGGGTTAACAGTGTTAAAATAGAAAACAAGAAACCAGACGAAATAAATGACGTAGTAGATTTAGCATTGAAGCTTACGTTCGTGAAGGTTGTTTAATGCTTCAATGTCTTAATTCTACCAATCTTTCTAATATAAATTCTATAATAATAATTCTATAAAAATAATTCTATAATAATAATTCTATAATAATAATTCTATAATAATAATTCTATAATAATAATTCTATAATAATTTTACTATAAATGCATAAAATACGCAGGGTAATCATGCATTCGTAAAAGTTGATACAGAAGCTGAAAGACGAAAGTTCGTTCTTCCCTGAAAAATGAAGGAAACGAAAGTCCGCTAGATCTAGATCAAACAGTGGCCAATTAGACCCCGAATTTCTAAATTTCCGTCGAGTCAGCAGGTTTAGCGAGGCAGAGGCTGCTTGCGTCAGAGCCCTTCCAGCTACCATCACGAGGCAGATTCGTTATTGCCGGGACACGGATAGTAAACCCGGGACGAAATTGCAGCTGCAACGGATGCAGGCGGCGCGACGCCGGGGACTTTGGATTCTCCGGTTATGCGACCTCCGACCCCCGTCGCCTCTATCCTAAGGTTCTTCCAGAACGACGCGGAACGGTCTGGGCGCGTCGGAGTCGTCTGTTTGACCCGACCTCGTGAACTCGCTCCACCCATACCTCTCTAGATCTCGCCGGAGCGAGAGAACCGAGCGCCACGTTCGCCGCCTTCCATCGCGGCCTTCTCGCTCGTTCTCTCGCTCCTTTTCACGTTCCCTCGCTCGGTTCGCCCGCTAACTCGCGTCCCATCGCCGCCGATCTCGCGGGAAATGGAGCACACCGCTCGATTATATTCCGCCGCGAGGTCGTATCCTTTGCTGAACTTAAAACCGCGCGATCGCTCGCGAGCGTTTCCGAGCGGTTTGCATCACGGAACGCCTTTCGCGGCCGGCGTCGTCCGACGACGGAACGCGCCGCGAACGGATGTTAACCCCTTGCCGTATTATTTTCATCGTAGTTACAAGGATGAGTATTTTTTTTATTGCGATCATTTCGTAGAAGGAAAAGGGACAATATTTATTTCTCTACATTTACTTATAAATACCTATGACAAGAGGACAGACTTTTACTTCGGCTTAACCCTTTGCACTCGAACGGTGACTCTGAGGCACCATTAGAATTATTCTATCACATTTCAAAATCACTTTTATAACAATAAAGTTCAGATCTAGGAAATTGTTGAGCACAGTGAAACTGTTGCCACGAGTCGCAAGAATCAATCTCGTACTTACGAAAGTGCACTTTATTAAATAAAATGTCAATATTATGATCCAAGAAAATTATTTCACATTTACAGTTAAAATGGCTTCGAGTGCAAAGAGTTGACATGTTCGTCGCCGCGTCACGCATGTCTGGGTGACAGGTATGCTTCACCAAACATGGGTGACGCTCTTCTTATTCATGATTTTATTTATTTAATTCATGAAAATCCCATTTGTAGCACAGGAATTTAATGGAACAAACACCGACAAATGTAAAATATACAAAATAAAAATATTAAAAATTCATACAGTATTATATTTGTTATACATTAATTTATATTTAACACGTTCCGTGCCACGTGTACCATTGGGGGTACATGCTTAAACAGCTATTCAAGTTAGAATGCAAGAAATAATTTTTACCGAAAGAATAGATCCGTAATAAGTCCGCTTTATAGTCATATTGACAATAATTGATAAATAAACATAATATATTGATTTTTAAAGCTTCAATTAACCAGAATGAAGAGTCGACTAAATACAGCTCGGCGCGGAACGTGTTAAAAGAACGGAATAACATTTAAACTTAATAAAAAATCTCTACGACGAGCCAAACTCGTCAGAGAGAGAGTATATTCTGCTCGATCTTTACGATCGTTCAGAAACGCCGATCACCACTGTGCACAACGTAGCACTAGCGGATTCTACGAAGCCGAATCGCGCGGAACACCGATCGCTTAATAAATCGCTTTTAGCGCTGTAATCGGTGTTTTAGAACGCACGCCAAGCAGCGATACATCTCCCGGTCCGATAGGCCCTCGCGCAATCTCTTCCACTTTATACATATTTCAGGCCGTCGGTGCGCCGCTGAGAGTGTTTATATAGTTATTCGTCGGAAAGAAGCGCGATTACTCTTCGGCGGATAGGCGCGCGATTGCCCGGCTAGGAAGGTCAGAGAAGGGCGAGACGGGGCGCAGAAACTATAGCAGCGTTTCCGGCTCGACCTCTCGGGGTCCGCGATCCGCCTAAACAAATCGCTGCCTCCCCTCCCCTCCCCTCCCCACCGCGGGGAGTTTTCGTCGGCCGGGTATCATTTTCGCCGATGAGCACTTACGATCGCGAACATTTGCTCGCGTGCTGTTTACACGATGCATTACGCGTCGAACGATCGGCCGGCGCTCAATCATGGAATCCCGCTTCCTCTTGCGCTCCGCGAACGTATCCCAGCGCCTGCGAACGCGCTCGTTTATGCGACTGCGACTGTATTCCCTGTGCGCGCGAACGCGTCTCCGTTTACGTGTACGTCTCTTTACCCTTGTGCGCCGGTGAACATGTACGTTTCCGTGAACACGTTCGTGTCCTGTGAACACGTTTCTATCTCTCTGTCCGTGCGTCGCGTCAACGCCTCTGTGTATCCGCGAGATGCCACGGGGAGGGGGATCCGCAGGTGTGAGAGGGTAGCCAAAGGTCGTGATTCGTTACGGCGGTCTCGCGTGCGTGTTTCGCCGTTACTAAAATTTATTCCAGTCGCGTTTATCGTAATTAGCGTATTCCCAGGACCGGGGCGAACTGTGCCGACGCGGGTGCACTCGCGCTAAAGGAAATTCGTGATTACGGTGGTGTACGGTACTTAAAGGCCTTAGGCCGACTCTGATGACTTCATTGGCTATTCCGACGGGCACGCCGATTCCACCGTCTCTCTGTGTGTGTGTATCTGTAACCGATGTTCCGCGGAAATTCGCCGGCGTACTCCCGTTTCACGGTTAATTAAGGAAATTTAAGCCTGCCGTGCGCGCCGGTTGATGCCGCGAGGAAAAACCGCCGATCCCCGGCCAATTAAGTGCTGTCCGCCGCGGATTTGAGATCTACACGAACGTTGCTTAGCTTCTTTACGCAGATTTCTCCGGCCTTTGACGGTTATCGGTTCGGAGCGGCTCCCGGTTGTCAAACCAGTAGTTCTGCGCTTGATTGAAACAAACGCTTGCTTCGGCTTTTTTTATTAATTAAAGGTTGTACGTCGCGTCCATTGCGTTTTAACGACGACAACAAATATCGTTGCAGCGTCACTTCCAGGCTCTCGAATTTTTTAATAAATTCAATTTGATGACGAAAAAATCAAGATTTTTATTAACAAGAATTGTCTTTCAGTGGGCTTGCTATTTTTATATTTTTCACGTATTATCTGTTTCGTATTTTTATTTTATACACTACGGTTAGAAATGGTAAAAGAATATATTCGATCGATGTTGGTATGTTTCGTAGATTAATATTTGATGATCTGTCATCAGGTATAAGTAGCACGGTAGCATACAAAAATCCTTCGAACGCTTTCAATGTCCTACATTCGACACCAGCGATCTTTGTTACAAACGCATAAAGTCCGCAGTTTATCACGACCATCAACTTTTCTTTCACGGATCGAAGAAAATTCAATCATCACAAAACGCGTCGGTTATTAATATTCGCGCGGCGAATTTATCTATGAAGTGTTAAGAAGCGTTACTCCATAAATTCCCCAACAAAGACGATCCGACAGCGATAATAATTAAGGAAACGGTAATGGTCGGTCCAGACAGCCGGCCGTGCAATAATTAAGCGAGGGTCAAACGAACGCGGGGGGAGGGGGAACGGGCGAGAGCGCGGAAATAGCGCCGCGCCGTATCGGCGACACACGGCAAGATTAAATAACAGAGAAAATAGTCAGCCGGAGAGTCGCGTATATGTTAGAATCTATATTACCAAGGTCACGCTAGGAATCGTCCCTGACCATGCTAAATGGAGAAAGTCAGGATCTAATTTCATCCGGTTTAATACCGCGCCGTGGAAGAACGTCCAGCCGGTGTGTTCAGCTTTTTCCGAGGCAGTAAAACCGAAAGATAGAGGCGGTCTTTATACGCTTCCTATCTCCGCGCGGCTGAATTCCCGGTAGGCACCGGGCCTCTCTCTCCCCGATAGAGTCCGGCGACATTTCGAGCGAGACTGCGCGTAGAATCCCGCGGAACCGCCGTGGCACCGTGGTACGCGATGCTGGAAGCGTCGGCCGGCCGATAAAACCGAGATAATCGGGACGACGAGCTCGCGCAATGGCCTGCGAGCAACCGTAATCGCGAACAATGCGATTCGAATCTACCACCGACGATAATAAGAATTCTGACTACCGCTTTTGTATTGCGAAAAGAACGCTTCCTCTGGTCTCGTGTACGATACTATACCGACTAGACTGCTTTGTCTTGGATGTAAAGAAGGCGGTTGTTAAAAGTTCTGTCAATGATTTTACCTTGTGTTTAACCCTTTCGGTGCGAGCACTCTTTCTGCTGTGACACTCTCGCTGTACGAGGCCCCGCGCCGAAAATTGCCGCCGCAAATGACGAGTCCTCCTTTATAAGAAGATATTTCCTAAGCGTTAAATAAAAACTGTGCTTAATAAAGGGACATTTTTTAATAATAATGTTGCTTGTAGCTTAAGAGATACTCAGAGGTACTTATATAAAATATTAAGTTATTTCTATAAAATTCTTTATTTATACCGGTCGTCGCGTGGACGCCGGATATATCCGGCGCTCGTACCGAAAGGGTTAATATGGGATAAAACGGAACTGAGAAATCGTGCACGGAAACCTAATGTACCGTTTTATAGAGTTGACTTCATTACGGAAGTCAGTTTGAGTTGCAAAGAATTTTCGAAGATAAAATGTATCGTTTCACTGTAATTCTGATTGAACACTAGGATAAAATAGCTGCAAGGATCCTAAATTAAATCTTTTGGTCTCGTTGAAAAGAAGACACTTTGTTCGTTAAATATACACCAATTTAAATCGACAAAAAGAATTTCTGAATTACACGCACGTGCTTGGAAATGATGAAATTTTCCAGAAACAGTTGCCCCAGCTTTTTCGCTGGCTAGCACAAAACCGTCGCAATTAAAAAGACAATGTGGGAAGTCTTTCGTATAATCTCCGCTCGTTAAAACGCGCGCGGATAATATCGCGATTTTTTCTCTCACGCGGCTATACGAGGATCAAAGATCGGCGATTTTTGCCGGAAGACGCGGCGATTCTATCGGGCGATTAGCGTCCCCGGCTAATTGTAATTATGCGTTTAGCGAACAATTTTCATTCCCGCGGATTTTTCTAGGCGTCGCGCTTGCTGCGCGCCGACGGCGTAACCAGGCAGTTAGGAACGACACTCTATGCAACCGCGAACACGTATCCGGACGCTTGTACATTTCCGCGCAATGGTTCGCGAGGCGGCACGATCGCGAGCGCGCGCGCGCCGCCGCCGCCTCGTGCAACGTAACGCGGTGCAACGCGATATAAACATACGTGTGTTATGGGTACCGGGTCGGGTCCAGCGGCGGTGCATGACGCGTACAACGTCGCCGTGGCACCGGGCGTTCTACACGTGTAGAAGCGTGCACACGAGCTGGTTTATACCGGCCGGCCGCGCGGTACCACGGGGCCCCCGAGGCAACCGTTGAGCAGAACTCTACGTGGGCTCGTTATGGTTTCTCCGGCTCGATAATGCTCGATTGAAATGATCCCGCCGTGAAATACGTACCAATCATGCCAGCCGCGATCGAGGGGGGTTGGTTGAGGATGCGCCGCGCGACCGTGTCGACCGAATCCCGCGACGACGACCGCGCGCGATTGAGACCTCAGGCTAGCTCGAGAGGATTACCCGCCGATGTTTTACCACTTGACGCGAGAGAGACTCGTCCCGGCGATGTCGTAGATGTCACCGGGGACTGCGATCGCTTAGGTGTGTGCCGGCTTTGAGCTACGAGCATAGGAAACGCTGTCGCGGTGCTTTTATCTGCCGTGTATCCACCGCGATCGAAATTCTTGTCCACCGTGTAATGACTCTACAATGCGTGTAGTAGCTTTTAGCTTTTTAGCTTTTTCAAGACGTTCTTCTATGGTCCATGAGGTTATTTAACCCCTTGACTACTGTGGTCGCCTACAGGCGCTTAGAAATGTTGCGTTTGTAACACTGAGAACGCCTACAGGCGTCCTTACAATTTTATCGAGAATTATTCCGATAGATCTTGCCACGTGAAACGTAACAAAAGACGTGAGACGTTTAGCCACTGCTACATCCAACATCTCTTGTCTGCGCCCTGTGCGTTGATTCTCCAATTTAAACAATGGTAATACAGTCCACCGTCTGTTATCTTGCGCCGATCCTTTCAGATGACAACGACTATAGCGTCTCCCGCCTACCGATAACTTAGGGTATCGATAACTTAGGGCAGCGATCCGGGACCGAAAGACGCAAATGCCTCCGCTCCAGTTCGAAGGTCGGCTCTCTAACGTTCGTGAAATATTCAGCGTCGTCCGGCACTTTCAGGTCAGGAGCTTAGGAACGATCGGCGACATCTTGGCGGCGCTCTCGCGTGATCCGATCCGGCGCTATGGTGATTAGGTCGATGACAAGTGATCGCGGCGAAGCGGCGCGACGTGTTCCTCGAATAACTTTAATCCCGATCGTGATCCCGAAACGCTCGGAATAAACACGACTCCCCGCGATCGGAGGAGCGACGCTTCTAAATAATAGGAGGAATCGTTCCGCCGGGGATGCGACGCGAGGGTGAAAGCGATGTGTCCTCCGGATATGGAGATCCGCGCGGGCTGATATCGACTCGTAAACGTGGGGCCTCGATATTCGGAGAATGTGCTAACGAGAAAAGGAGAAATTCTGTGGACGTTGATCTTTCCATCTTCGTGATGTACAATTGCACGGTGGAACGCCTCATCTTTTGTTTCATCGGGATCCGGTATACCTTGCATGGAACGTGGCTTCGTTTAACCCTTTCGGAGCGGATTACCGAGCAGCTGACACTGAAGCACGGAATGCTACCATATCCAATGATATTTATTGTATTTGGTAGTATCATTTTAATTTCTAAAATAGAAAATTTTGTAATTAGAGTGTTTTATTTGACACCATTATTCTTTCCTTTAAAATAGTTAAAATAGGCATATCACTTTTCATACATATTTACAAAAATTGCTTAGCACGGTTAAGAAATGGTTTTCCTGTCTTCTTCTTTCGTGCGCGTAACAAGAAAATGTTTTCATCTTGCCATCACGTTTATAGCGCGCATTAAGAAATCTTCTCGTTGTCTTCTTCTTTATTGTGCATATTAAGCAACTGTCGTGTTATCTTCTTCTTTATTGTGCATATTAAGCAACTGTCGTGTCGCCTTCCCGTGTACTGCGCGTATTAAACAAGTCTGTCGTGTTATCATCTTTTTCATCGCTTACAATAGTGTACATTTAACGATCTCGTGTACCGCGCCTGCTAACAATCTGTCTTGTTACATTCCTCGTACATTAACAAACATGCGATTCAACATTCTCGTTATACGCTTGTTATTAAAATCACATATTGTTAGTTTGGGAAGTATTAACCCTTCGCGGTCGTATTCAATTTATACAAATAATTCGCGCTGGTCGTAATTAACCCTTTGCACTCGGGTGGCGACTCTGAGGCACCAGTAAAATTGTTGCAGCACGTTTCAATATAATTTTTATATTATGAGAAATTCGATTACAAAAATTATTAAAAGTATAACTGTTGTTGCGTGAGTCACAAGATTCAATTTTATATGCATAAAATACATGTTGTTATGTAAGATAGAAATGCTGTGTGTCAGAAGAATTATTTTAGAATTACAGTTAAAATGGCTTCGAGTGCAAAGGGTTAATTTTCTTTCAGTAAACAGTAATAAGATAACAATAATAAAAGAAGGAAAAACAAAATTTATCAACTCCGTTTCAATGTTTAGTCATACGTAACGCAATAATGTGTTTCAATTTTATGTAAAGATGAAAAAGATGAAGAAAGATCAATAAATTGCTTTGGTGGCTGAGAGTAGACATATGACCGCGAAGGGTTAAACATGCGAGGCACAAAATTGTTCGCGGAAACGTCGAATTCCTCGAACAGCCGAAAGCGTCGTTTAACCCTTTCATTACGGGGGCCGACTATAGGCGACGTACGCGCGACGACTCGTGGGTACGGGTGCCGACTATAGGCGTCGAACGCGTGACGACCTATTTGTTGACTATATAAGTCGACGTATAATCAACTGTTGACTCTAATCGATGTGTACGGGACCACCTATGCTGACTCAGGCTGGTAAAAAGAAATGTACTGTACCGATAGAGTATCTCTTGATTCTATTGACCCATATTGGATTAAATCCTAATAGAAATATAATCTACATACGAAAGCACTTCGCGGCGCGGTGACCCGTACAGGGGCGTCACTCCGGCGGCGCGGACTGCCGCAAGGAAAGGGTTAAACGGAACAACGCAGTTTCCTTCGCGGGGATCAGAAGCGTTAAGACGGTGCTCGCGCGGAGCATGACCCGGGTCGCGTAATTATAGGCCGGCTGGGGATAAAAGAGTTCATAGTTTGACAGGAAATATATGCACGCCCACCGTTGCACCGTCTCGCGCTCTTCTCCGAGCGTTCGCCGCGATCCGCTCGCAGCCCGCTCGCGCCGCGATATCGAAACGCTCGGCACCGCAGAAAAAGGGTCGCGCTCGCTTCTTCCCGCCGCGACAGAAAACCGGGCGGAGACGAGTTCCCTTCCCGCCGTTCGTCGCCCCTAAATGATCATTTTCCTATTTACATACGCGCTAATTACAACTCGCCCGGGCAACTTTGTCTCCCGCGGTGCCCCGCGCGCCCTTGTAAATCAGCGCCCGGTGCGCTGCCGGGCGGCTGGGTTCCGCGCAGGCCAGGTGTCGTAAAATTACAGTTTAACCCGGTTTTTCAGCCGGTTATGGCGCCACCGAGATGCCGCGTCCCGGGAAAATCGTGGGCCCAATTACCTAGCCGCGATCAGATTAAATTAAACATCCGAGACGGGGACGTGCACGCCGTACGCGGACGGCCGGCTTCTTCGACGATATTTACGGTATTTAACGTAATTACCTGTCCCCGATGGGATCTCCGGGTCGTAAACAAGGCGTTTCTTCTGATCCAGCAACGGGTAATAAAGTAGATGTCGTTTCACGTTCCAAATACGGGCCTTTCGGTCAGAGAGCTATCCGTCTCGGCGGCGAACGCGGGGATTCCACGGCGAGGATGCTCGTTTTCGTGAAACCCGACGCCGCAGCATAGATCGGAGCTACCGATCTTCTACGCCGTGACGAATGCGGTCGAAACCTGCCCGGTTTTCGGCATCTCCGCGGACCAGCCAGAGTTCCTCGGAGATCCGGCACCAAACTTCATTTTGAAACAGGGAAACTCTGCGTTTATCCTCGTTTGCGTCTTGTTGTCTCTTTAACTGTTTCACACGCTTTCGAGCTTTTATTTAGGTTAACACGTTCGCTATCTGCATCGTGGATAAGTGCAATTTACAGTCGTGAAATTGCAGACGCGATTACTTCTTTAAAACTGGATTAAATTATTTCAACCTATTTTCGAATAATTTTTACCAACTCTTTTATCTAAGCAGAGTTCTCTGTATACGGATTTATATATTAAAAACGACAGTAGCTTTATAAAAATAGGTAAAATAACAGTTACCTCGTACGTTTGAGACCATACATTTCTACGACATTTTAACACTAGAAAGACGGGAACTTGAAGATGGGAAAATGACTGCTTTTCGGCAAAATAGGTATACACATATATATACCGGAAATGAAGGAGGGGGTGGGGGCACCAACAATGATTAATAAACGCATTTATATGTTGTAGAAAAAGTCAAGAAGTTGTGTCATTATTTACATAATTATTTTTCTAATTGAAATTGAAAAGCAGTCAAAATGACTTGCTTAGGCAATCTAGTGTTAAAGACGATTTTTATTTAAAGAAAATTTTGCAAGCATTTATCGAGCTTTAAAATACAATATAACCGTGACTCGATCGATTTTCAGAAATAATCCGTTTAACGATCGTTTATGCAAAGCTTCGTCGCGATCGGCGCGTATCAATCTCCGTAGCGCCTTAAGTAGTCCACTAATCAGCCGCCTCCGTGGAAAATTAATAATCGTACGCGGGAGATCGAAGAACGAAGGGATTCAGCGATCGGGGATCAACAAATCAGCGGCGAATTATCGAGGCTGGAAGGCCAACGATTCGTCGGCGACTTTTTTTTGCGGTGAAGTCACCCCCTCGGGAAGATGGAGCACGTGTCCGGCGGTGCGTGCGGAGCGTAATACCCGCGGAGCCGGTATAATGAGTTAAGAGAAAGGAGATCGTGGGGTTGGAGGGTTGCGGGATCAGGGACGGCGGAGCGGACCGTAGGAATAGGAGAGGCCGAAGGAGGAGAAGAAGAAGGAAGGCAGACAATACTTGCCAAGGACAGGCGGTATTCAAATGCGTTCGTCGCCGGTGCACGCCGCGCGGAGAGAAACATTTTTGCAGACTACCATGGCTGCAGGACAACCGTCATTTTTTTTTTTCAGGAACGCAGCGGCAGCAGCAGCGTTCCCTCGGCTACTCTCCGCTTCGCTCCGCGCTCTCGCGCTCTCGCGCGGCTGCTCCTCGCTCCGCTCCGGCCGCGGCGTCTCGCCGTCCTCCGCGCGGGGACGCCGCCGCGAGCGGGCTCTCCTACCGTGGCGAGAGGCCGCGGCCGCGTAAAAACCGACACCCCCAACCCCCTTTCCGCGTATATCACCGAGCTTTACTACTCATTGTCAGGAAATATAGTGACACGGTGACGCGCCGCGAATTCCACGGACGGCGAGGCGGTACGATTCTGAGAGGGTCGGCGGGTTTGAGCCGGCAAGAACACCGCGTCGTTAGCGGAACATAATTCCCGTTCTCGCGATTATCGAGAAATACTTCGCACGTGACGGGGACCCCGGATTCCACCGGGGCCCCCGTCTTCGCTCGCCCCTTCGCCGAACGTTTTACGGACTCCGCGAGCGGTTGCCGACGCGGCGGCCGACGCGACGGGGAAAGTAATGAATCGAAGAAACCGCTGATAGCCACGGTTTATTATTATCGTCCCTGTTCCACCGGGCCGAGGCCGTTCTTGCCGGCGACGAGAGAGATCCTTCCCGCCCGAATCCCGACGTTTCCTCGCCCCGCACCCCGGGGCCGTTTTTACGCGCCGTAACGTCGGACGGGTTCTTCGAATTCGGAACGCCGCTTCGCAGAATTCGTCGGTCGGTGACGGTGACGCGCGCGATCTTATGCATTCGCGGCGAAGTGGAATCGACGGAACGGAAAAGGATTAGATATCGCTCTGTGCGAGATGTTTGCGATTCTTCTCGCAACTTTTCCTACGTATTTTTTATTCCACTCTATCGTAAATTAACCCTTTGCGCTCGAGTGGTGACTCCGAGGCACCGCTAAAAATTGTTTTATCACGTCTCAAAATAATTCGTATATTATCATTGTTGTCTGTGTTTAAGAAACTAGTGAAACTGCTCTGCGAGTCACGTGACCCAATTTCACATGAATAAAGTGCAATAAGTCATATAATATGGAAATGCTATAAATCATAGAGACTATGTTGGAATTTTAGGTAAAATGGCTTCAAGTGCAAAGGGTTAAGTATCCGTGTGTATACTTTTCCGTGACGCTAAGTGCACCGAGAAAAAAGATATTCTCCTATCATTTTAACTTCTGTTTCTTACTAGTCTACAGAGTAATCGGCGATCTATACGCTCCTGCTACTTTGCATGAAATTATGTTATGTCATTCTGTCTGAGCTCGTTCTGAAGGGCGGTGTGTCTACTTTCGCGCCGTCCAACTTCATACCACTTTTAAGAAATACTTTTATTATTTTAATACTAGATTTACGGAATCCGTCAAAATGACGGGTCACTGATTGGTTAACGTACTATTATTCAGATTTTAAAGATACGATTAGAATAAATCGTTACTTTCATAAACAAATATAAAACGGCTGCTTTAATTACTCCGTAAACCTAGTATTAAAGCGAAGAAGAAAACTATAGTTGCTGTTCTCGAATTAAGATTACACGTATTGTACAGTTTTAAGCTACTTCGCAGATTTCAAAAATTTCTATTTCTACGTTTCTTTTTACCCCTTGCCGTGCCATTTTCTTTAGAAGTTGCCCGATTAGAATTTCTTCGATCACAATAAATTTTTAGTTGAAAAAGAAAATTTTATATTTATCGGGTGCTTATATCTATTTTAATGTTTAAATATTGGTAACGAGAGAATCAAATTTTATTCGCAGTTAAAGGAACGGATGAATATTCATACCTAATAGATTATTACTAGAAATCTCCATCACGAGTCCGACTCGTTAAAGTACGGCAAGGGGTTAATATGGTCCGACTAAAAAAAGCCCCTTCTTCACTAAGAGCTCTAAACGATCTGTAATTTATCTAGTCGATCTGTAATTCTCTTTTCACAATTTTTCTCTCGATTTGCATTTTGAACGAGAAGCGCGATCGTACAACGTCACGCGTTGCACACATCTACGCGTCGAACTAAAAACCACAAGGTATCGGAACTTTTATTATTCGATAATAATAGCAACGCCGTGTCAAGCGTTAAGGTCAAACAGAACCGTTCCGAACACAATGTCTCGCACAAGGTGCAGCCAGAGGCTGAAAGGCAAACAGACGTGCACGACATGATTGATGATGCCAGAGATAACTGGTTAATGGTAATTGTTTCGGATTATTGAATCGTGTATACCGCTTGTAATCGTCCGCGCACACCGATAACGCGAACCCTGTATAGAAATTAGAAAATTGTGATCGATGACAGGCGGTCGTGAAATCCCGACACCGAGAGATTATTTCGTTAGCGGGACAATCTACGATCGCGGCGAGCCGTGCCCGACACTTCGACGTCCAATGAAAAACGGCCGTGCGCCCGGTGAGGCCCAGATCTGGGGTCACGACTGACACCGTCAACCGGCCGTGCCAAACAATGCTTTTCTCTCGATCGGGTGGCGGAGGGAGGGGGGCGAGGACAGCGGAACCTTGTATTCCTGGATCTAATGCCGCGGCTGACCCCAATTCGACGGAATCAGATCGATTTTCTCACATGATCCACGGTCTGCCGGCCCGGCGACCACGTTCACATTCCACCGAAACGAGCGGAGCCCCGATCGGAGATATCCGGTGCCTTGTCGGGATCATTAGCGTGAGATCGTGTGACGTAACGAGCCAATCAGTGTCCCAGTGGTCGGAGTAATGATCGTGTACCGAGAGGTATTAGCATCGCGGACGGACCGGACGGGGACGATACCGTTAAACAAAATCTTACCCCGTGACCTTCGACCGAGAGAAGGGTCGGCCGCTGTCTACGCCGATGACGAGGAGAACGATCTCGTCGAATCCGCTGCTCCGAGCCTCTGCCAATCGAATCGGTAACGTTTCGCTCCTACGCGGACAGGAACGATGAAGTCTCGTATCCGGATCGCGACCTTTGCCGTTCGAGGTTCGCGGCAGGATCGAGTCATTGTTGCGTGGCGGAGCCTTTCGTTGCCATTCTTGACCGGCGAAGTAAAAAGCTTCTGCGTCGATCGCGAGAGATCCGTGTAGACAGCTGGATAAAGACAGCATCTAAGCAGAGATAGGATTGGCTATCCTCAGCGTTCATTGTTTCATGCTCGGCTCTGGCTACATCTGCCTACGGACACTTCCAAATAATCATTTGGAAGATGGTTCGGTGCACGGGCATTGAGATCCGCAGTCCGGCTTAATGTCATCGACCGTACGCCGACCGAACCGAACACGAAGCCGTTTAATTCGTCTGGTGACACGGCAACTCGGTGCCAGAAAAAAATGCCTCACGGAAGCGAGCCGAGATAGAGCAGATAACACGCGTCCCGACGAAAACGACAGTCATCGAGGTCTTAATTGGTATCTTCGATCTGAAAAACGCGACGACGACGCGGCGGAACGTCATTGGCCTTAGGAGCGTTCGACAAGCGAAAAAATTCTTCGACCGAGAAAACGATTCATCTTTTATCCAGAAATATGAAGACGATCTCCGGGAAGTTCTGCATAGCAGATATCTAAGTAAATCTAAATTCAATGACCCACGGCAATTATTTGAAGCAGACAAGCTTTTAACCTAATTACTCTCGGTTACTGGAAACGAGCGTAACAGAGCGGCACCGGTCTCTCCCTAAGGATATCGGGTTTTATTAATCACGCGACCAGCTAATAGCAGTTTGTCGTGCGTGGGGCACCACCGGTTCGGCGAGGATTTAAACCTATTAGCGTACGTAATTCCATTATGGCCGGCCGGCCGAGTGAATTACGTACCCCGGCGCGGCGATCGGTGGGCGGTAATGGTTTAATAACGCTCGCCGTTTCCCGCTTCTTCGGCGTCCCATTAGGCGCACGCGTCCAACCCGGATCGCCATTCAATGACATCGACCCGGACGCTTCCGTGCGACCGTGCGGCCAACATGGCGCACCGAGCATGGCGTCCAGCTGCGTTTGGGCGGTGCAGATGCTCCTCCGCCGGAGCGAGACGTCTCTCCGAACCGCTTCGGCATGGTGACTGATCGTGACCCGTCCTCCCGTAATTACCGATCCCGCGACTACTTTATTATGCCAGTCGAGGAGGAGGCACGGCGCCTAAAATCTACCTTCCTTCTCGTCTGTCGCCGCATTCCAGGCTTTTAGGTCTCGAGGGTACCAGAACCTGAAGGCACCTCTTAGCACCATCGGTGGTGCCAACCTCCTGGGACTTCAGGATTTTTAGACCTCTTCGATTCTAGACTCTCGGCAGGGATAACAAGCTTCGTTGAAACTCCAAGGATTCGGGTCTTCGAGCGTCAAGTAGCCTAAGTTTCTGGGACTCTAGGATCTCTAGAGTTTGGGGATTCCAGGCTTTTGAGATTCGAGATTCATAGGAGCAAAAGAGTGCTAACGCCTGGGACTTTAGGACTTTTAGACCAGCTGGATCTTAGATTCTTGACAGGGATGCCAAGCTTCATTGGGACCTTAAGGATTCTAGTCGAGTAGCCTAGTTTTCTGGGACTCTAGGATTTCTGGACTTTTATGATTTTTGAGACCCTGGATTTATGGGAGTCAGATGGTGCCAAGCTTCTGTTAGTTCAGGATCCTTCTTGAATTTTAGGATTTATAGATTTTTAGGTTTTCAGATGATAAGAATTCTAGGCTTTTTGGACTCTAGGATCGATACATCAAATATTAGTCTTCTTCTACGGTACACTCTTTGAATTCTAGATTATTTTTAGAGTTGTAGTTTAATGACCGATGCTAGCCATCATTATAGGAATCTGAACTTCTGAAGCTGTAAACTCTATCGAACACCCAACTGGGTCTATGCAAATTAATCAAACAAAGCAATCGGCAAGTCTCACTTTCTCTCGGAAAATGTGACAATCTGTCAATTTTGTTACGCGCCTTTATCAATACAATCCCGGCGCATTGCGCGCAAAGTGCATCGACGTCCAAGCAGCTCCGTACTCGAAATGCTCGCGCAGTCCTCGCTGACCACGAAGACCATTCGTTTCCCCGAAGGACTGGTCAAATTTGCGCTTAGGGACTATGTATCCTGTCGGTGTCCCTTGAGGGCACGCGGAAGAGTTGTCCCTTCGCAAACACGGCCTCCCTAATCCGCCTACTCGAGCGAGGCCCGCGACGCCGGGAAGAGTGAAAGTGGCCGGCTGGAAGGCGGGGAGTCAAAGGTCGCGGGCCGAAACAGGACCGAGAGAGACCGACGCGGCGACGAGCTGTCCGCGCGCGGCCGCCGCGACGCGGAGCGAACGCGAAAACACACGAGCCGGTTCCCCGGCCGGTCGGCTATAATGCCTGCATTATGTGACCGTGTACCTATTTGGCGAAATTCAGCATCGGTCGGCGCCTTTGAACCCGCGCGGCCGGCACCGCGGAAGGGCACGTACCCGCGGCCACGAACCAGGACAATGCTCCGGCTGTCTTCGCAGGAGCCTTCGCCATCCTTTCGGAGCGTTATCGATCGTGATCGACGGGTACACCGGTGACTCGGCTTTCACGCAACGGCACCGCTGCGTGCCACGAATTCGTGGGACTCCATATACGTTCTCCTTGGCCGGCGGAGAACGGCCGGGGAACGGCCGGGGAACGGCCCGGAGAACGCCCCGGAGATCCCTTATCGCGGGGCCCCCGGCTCCTCCCGTATCGGCGTTTACTAATGTCCCCGCTGTTGTGACAGCCGCCACCGTGGTTTTAGGCGAGCCGGGCATTCCCCGCTGCGATAAACCGCTCCGCGATATCGGTAATTACCGCGCGACAGCTCGCGATCTGTCACCTGTCGCCAATCGTTCTTGGCTCGAGAGGATACCTCCGATAGGGATCGCGCTTCCTCCTGGCATTAATCTGACGACGGTTTGTGGAGTCCTCTCGTTCGCTTTCTAGCATATTTCAGTGCGACGTCGCGCGAGGAACGGCTGGAAATATTTGGCGATGTATTGACGATCGACGCTCGATCGTCCGAAGGAACGTCGATGCTGAAGACGCTGTCCCTTTGGCGAGAAAAATGGGAGATTTTCTCATTTGAGAAAAATGGGAGAATGGACTGCGCTCATTTCGTCCGGGCGATGTCGGTAGTTTCACTAGCGTGAAGCGTTTTTCTTTCAGTGAAGCGATTATTGTAGAATGTGGGATTGGATAGATGGTACTTTCCTTTTTGAAAGATTTCTGGGTGTTAAATTTAAGCGTCTGTAAAGAGCGTGACCAATTCTTTTTTATAGTCAAACTGTAGATAATTCAAACATTGAGGTTTTTTCTTTCTAGTAACTCCTTAAATGTTAATTTACGATTTTTTTACGCCTTTTTATCAAAATTTCAAAGGGAGGATAATAAATTTTCTTTTTATTCATACTGTTACTTATAAAAGTGTGAAGTTCCCTCTTTAAAATAACCTCTCCGAATTAGACATATGACTCCTCTTTAAGTGATTTTATTACTGTTTGAATGGAAAAGTATCCATCAAACTATTTGATCACTGTGTCTCGTGTTTTCTTAAAACTTGTGTGAAATTCGAAAGTCTGTACAAAGTGTAAAAAATTTATTTCTCGGTTCAAACTTTCATAGGCTTAAAGAGTAAACTTTCCTCCTTAGAGCAACCCCTCAAACTTCATTGTACTATTTCTTGTTCTCGCCATACAACAGTTTCAGAAGAAAGTGTATCGCCAAAATGACTTGAATATTATACGACATTTCTCAACATTTGTAAAATAAATAAATTAGATAAAAATATATTTGTTCATTCGATAATGGCACCAAGTTAAAATTAACGTAACAACACATTTCAATTCTTCTAACGTTTCACGAGTTTCGTATTTCACCTGCGCGTCTATCTGATAAATGCGTAAAGCCGCTAGTCCGCTTATTAATATTACTCTCCGAGGTTCAACAAATTGGATTACCGATTACACCGATAAACGTACACGCGGCGCATCTGAAGTTCTCTCTCCGATTGCTTGTCGGACAGTCCGCGGGAGGAGGAGGAGGAGGGGACGGTTCGATTGGCAGGGTTCGCGAAAAACGTAACTCGCTTTCAATTTCCTTGGGTGAAATTCCAGTTGGCGATGTTCGGATCGGCGGCTCGACGAACGCCTCGGGCGCGTATTAATAACGCCTGTCCATCGATAAGCGGCGAGGAACAGCCGTCCGGGCGACAAAAATAGCCCCCGTGGATCGGGTTCCTTATCATTGGTCCGGTCGATGATTCGCGCCGCGGGATTTTTGAGGTCCTCGGGCCAGTTTCGATCGCCGCGATCCCCGTGAACGATAATCGCCGCGCCGCATATTATTCGCGGCTGTTTAACGACGGGCGAATTAATAAGGGGAATCGTTCTCGAACCGGCTTCCTCGTGCTACGCAGGACACCCGGAATCCTGCGGTGAACCTCGCCGGATACTGAATTATCGGCAGTTCGCAAATTAGAGCAACGGGAGCGCTGTCGATGAAACATTCGCTGATCCTAAAATGATAATATATGGACAAATTGTGGATGAAGGTTCGTCAAATTTGACCGACCATAACCCCTTCAAAAATTATCGTTGGGTGATGATTCTTTTTTTGAATTAAAGCTCGAAATCTCTGCTTTGAGATGGTTTTTCTTGATTTTACGGTTGACACACCCTCGCCACTGTAATTTATTAAATACGAGGACATGTTTATTATATTGAAAATTGTCAAGTTTAACGTTAGCAAGTGAAAGTTTCATTCCTTTAATTTGAAATAAAGAAACGTGATTGTGATTTTATTTCGGCAAAATTACTGCATTTACATATAAACATGACATTTTTTATCATTTTTACATCCTCCGACAATTTTTCACGGAGTTATGGTCAATCAGGATGAGCCAACTTTTATCCAGAATTTTTCTGTGGTGGACAAACTATTGCGTAAATTGTTCGAATTTGTTCAAAAATCATGAAAAACGAATCACTAACAGTTACACATTTCTATATCGTCTCAACTTCCGACTGGATTCGATGTACAACATTACATCGCTGTTGGCAATAGTTTAGAAAATGTTGCTGACTTATATTTTTAATAAATAACAGTTTCACTGCCCAGTCTATTCTCCTTATTAAATTTTCCCATTATCAGATTTTACAAAATTTGCATAATTTTTTTTTTTAAATCATTTACCAAACATCATGGAACACATCTATTATTTTCTGTTCAGACGTTCGCAGTACTTTTGGTCGAATTTAGCTCTAAAAATATTAACCCTTTGCACTCGAATGGTGACTCTGAGGCACCACTAAAATTATCCTATTACGTTCCAAAATAATTTCTACAACAATAAGGTTTAGCTTTGAAAAATTATCAAGCAGTAAATCTGTTTTCAGGAGTCACAGGAATAAATTTTCTATGCATAAAAATTGATTTTGTTAAATAGAATCGAAATACCACGAACCAGAAAAATGATTTCACATTTACAGTTAAAACGGCTCCGAGTGCAAAGGGTTAAATAAAAGGAAACATACGACAGAGTATACGACCTTTGAAATTGTCAAGTATTATATCATACGGATTTAATAATCTCCGATACAATGGACGATGCCGCCACTCGAAATAGCATCTCAGCCGAAATAAGGCGTCGGTTCGGTCACAAAAGGGGGGAGGGGGAGGAGGGGGGAGGGGGACGGCAGGGCGCAAGGGAAGAAAGAAGCCGTGGCAAGTCGGAGTAAGGACGAAAACAGCAAGCCCGGAGGACGACGGACGAGGAAAACAAGAAGAAGTGGAGGATCTCCACACAAAACCCGTGGAGTCGGCGAGCGGGGAGACGCGCGGAGGAGGGGGAGGAGAAGGCGGAGGAGGAGGAGGAAGGGGGAGGAGAACCAGCCCAAGAGAGTCCAGGCCGTCCGGCCACGAAAAGGTGTAGGGCATACGTATACAGGGTGTACCGTAAAATCGCGATCCACTTCGGTTCATCACACGCGACGCACCACTCGTCAAATTACCCAGAAACCTTCGCAAAAATCGTACCGTTACTTGTTGTACTATATTCTTTCTCAAACTACCGTTTCGAGTAAAAATAGATGCAACATTGTGATCTCATTGCTTAATCGCAACCTGCCAGAAAACTAGTCTTCTCTTAAACTGTGGATTTTATGATTTTATGACAGAAATGAATGGGAACGAAGTTAATACAAAACTGAAATATAACATAAATAAATATAAAATCGTGAAGAGGTAAGAAGAATTTAATGATATTCTTACATTGTTTTTAATCTGTCGCGATTGTTAAAACAGGGAATATATTTTCAGTTCACTTATTTCCTTTACAATCTTTGTTCGAATAATTTGTATCGAATAATTAAATATTCAACTAAAAAGAATTCGATTGTATAATAATTTTAATAATTCGTTCGGAACAATTCGTGTGATGCCCAACTTCGGTACGATTTTCTAGAGAACGTTGCCTCGTTGCGTGGAAGCTGGAGCAGAATTAATAACCGGCGGCGAGATAGATCGTATTAGGAAGACCGCGGGGCCGGGGGGGGAGGGCAGCGCGAAAATGATGCACGTTTACGCGATAGCCCGTCAGATACCATTAGTCATCGGGTATCTTTTTAGGTGAAAAACGGCCGATTCGATGAGGCGGAAAACGAACGATATTTCATTCGTCCCGATAACCTGTCCTCGCGTTAATTATTCATCCGGGCGGGCTGATACCGGCCGCGACCGAGACGAGAGAGTTATGCCCGAGTTGTATCTCGCGCGGCAAAACACCGATTATTCCGCGGGGATATTTTTTTCGATCGCGCGCGCGCGCGCGGTAACGTTACCGGCCGCGTTGCTGCCGCCGCTCGTCCGGTTATCAGCACCGGTTCTAACAGGCGGTTTGATAAAGATCGAAAGTGAATCGGCACGCGGAGGAAACCAGACCGGGGTGGATCTCGTCGGTTGTCACGGGCTACGCTACTGGCCTTAGAACAATGCTCCTCATCGACGGATCGCGAGGTGGGGAGAGGGGGAGGGGGGATCCGGAGGAGCCGCAGCCAGCACTCGGAGACCGCGAGCCTCCAAATAAACTAGAACGAACCGGTCGCAAAAAGAGAATTGGACCCGGCAGACCGAGCACACCGCATACAAATGCATTGCTTAGTGGGACTGGCTCGGCGATCAACCGATGCTACTACGCACTGCACATACGTTGCGATTTCGAGATTAAAGTGTCAGCGAGCGACTCCCTTCGCTCCGACGATCCGATCGATATTTCTACGATTTTTTTTTTTTTACAGCGAACGCTGCCGATTTCGCGCTAATGAATTTTGTGCCGATGATCGGAGATGTTCTGGGAAGACGTTAGAAATGTCTTCGTTTTTTGGGCGTTTTTGGAATGATGCACAATTTTCGGGATCTGCAGAGGGTTGTAGACGTTTGTTAAATATGTATGTGTTCGTAACTTTTATTGTACGTAAAAGAATGAATTCTTAGCAATATTTGTTATAAATGTTGGTAAACGATAAATATTTCGAGCAGTTGTTCAAGAGTCGTTATTAACCCTTATGACAATAATCGGGGACTCTTTTGCATATTATTTCAAAATATATATTTATTCCCGGTAAAATATTTCAATATATTAATTTCAATATATAAAATATTTCAAATTCGATTGGATCGCGTCGGAGGTATATAAGAGTAGATTTTTTCCACGCAGTTAATAAAAATAATTTTTCATCGCGTTAATGAATACAAAATAAATATACGAAGATTACGTAAGACTTGGTCACCTTCATTTTAGGTTAGGGTAAAAACGGTACATTTTGTTTACCGATGGGAACGTGTTAAGTGTACCATGTGGAAAAACGGCGACTCTATCCCGATGAACTTGAAGACGACTCGAGGAAATGATCCCGTTAGCCGTGTACATATGCTAGAGCTATTAAAAGACTAATCCTATTAACTGTGTACACCAGAAAGGCCCATATCTCGATTACGGTTCCCCGCTCGGAAATCGGCGCATGCGAACAATTTCCATCGGGGCGTTATCGATGACCAGTTGCCGAACTCGAGAAGGAATTTCGACGAGGCTCGCGCATGCGAGGGGCAACATACTACGCCTCTCTCTCTCTCTCTCTCTTTCTCTCTCTCTCTCTCTCTCTCTGCGGGCACTCTTGATCAATAACAAACCACGAGCCGGTACCCCCGGGGCCCGGCGCGCATTCGGCAAAGAGTCCCTTGCCCCCGGGCGCGTCCCTTTTTTTATTGCCTGTCACGATATTGCCCAACGCATTATCACTTTCCTCCTCGTTAGGAAGATAGCGTCTTCCTCGTTCCCAGTCGCGCCGCGTCCGCGGCCCCTTCCCCCTCTCGCCCCACCGCCCCGCTTCCTCGCCCGAAACCCCTGCACCTGACGAGGCCGTTGATTGGCCGGGTCGAAATTTCACGACTGCTCCTCTGATAATGTGCTCGCTTTTGGAAGCGAGTCGCCCGGTCTCTCGCGGGGCCCCGCAGCAAAAAACGAGCCGCAGGAAAAAAGCCGGAGAGATAACAGCGTGTGCGCGTGTGTGTGTCGGGGGAGGGGTGAACGGGCGGCCGAACGCAACGGTCCCCCGGAGGGGGCTGCAGAACCGGAATTTTATACAGTGGCGTAACACGCTGGATAATACGCGGGGAATCACGAAACTCCCGGTCGAGGCTACTGCTCCCATCCCTCTGTCCTCCTCGCTCCTCGCTCTTCAACTCTTTGCTCTTGCCACGGAGGGGGGAGGGGGGAGGCACCTCTCGTCCACCCGACTGACCGCCCCCCACCCCCCCATTTTTTCCGTTCGTTTTTCTCCCTCCATTTGGCCGGGGTCGAGAGATCTCGTTGCCCGATTAGCCTTTCGACGAGGTGGACTGTCCTCTTATCACGAATGCCCAAGATTCGTTCCTCGCTGGTCAATTAAGTAACCCGCGTTACACGGCTAATTAATTTCGCCGTAATTAATTAAGCCCGACCGGACCGTTCGCGGGCACCGCTCTCCGATCGCGAACGGCTATCCACCCGAACTCGGCGAGTCGCGATTTATTGGCAAGTTTGAGGAACTGTTGCGCGGAGGACGACGCGCGGTGGTACCGAAAAGTTTGCTGGGATTCGTAAGTTCGTACGATTTTTGTGGAAATCAACGCTCCCGAAGTTTTCAGATAGCTAAAGTTAAATTTGAAGAAGTGTAAGCACTATTTTCATTTTATTTTCGCAAACGTTGCAAATAGTTTACCGACGTGTGGACATTATTACGAAATTGGAATATAGAATTTAATATGACGATCTTAATTTTAATATCGTTAACTATTGCTCGAGAAGAGTGCCAATCAAATTAATCATAATACAATTTTCATGATATATCCACGATATTTCTATGGTACTATACCGATAATTATACATTCTAGTTTTACAAATTCTCCGATCATCTGACTATTATAATAAAATTTGTTTCAAAGTATCCACGAAAAGCGCGACTCACACGCGCAATAATAGAATAATAGAACTTCCAATTTCGAAAGTTTAAACAATGCTCTACCATTCTAAAGGAATATGATTGTCATACAAAGGCAAGCGATTTTCATCGAAATGATTTCGAGAAGCGACGGTATCGGAGTCCATCGGAGGCTCGATGCACGTTTACGAAGGCCCTAGGAGGGCTCTCCATTGTGCCCGGGACGGTACACGCCTGATTTTCCAAGACAATGCTTGATAAAGGCCGCGGGAACAAAGGAGAACGGCGGAAAGAATCATCGATAAGGAAGAGACGTCGGACAATGGTAAGACGAGACGGGGAGCCGCGCGGTGGCGGCTCCTAGCGGCGATGGCCAGAACCGTCGATGACCTTGCCAAGGTCACAGCGTCCTAACTACATAGAAGACCCTTGCCGCATTCTTTCTCCGTCGCTCGTCCCGTGGTGCATGGCCCTTATTATTATAAAGCAGTTGCCCTGATTCCCCCGAGGCCGTGTGCCATTCATTCGCCTCCTCTCTCGTTCTGACCCTCCCTCCTCTCCTCTCTCTCTCTCTCTCTCTCTCTCGCTCTTTCTCTCTCTGTCTCGCTCTCTCGAGCACCTTTTTCATCTCTTCACTTTTTGTCTCGTTACATGCACGGCCTTTCTTCATCGGCTCGCCGGCTTCGACACTGAAATCGAAACCGCCGGACCGAGGCCATTATTGCGTCTCTATTGTGCGTCGCTCTAACCGAGAGAGCTGCGTGCCCGCGATCCAGCTCGCTTCATTTCCCTTTTTCCACTTCCCTTTCAGGCCCACTTCTCTACACCCGTTCTTACTCGTTAGCGCTGCCCCACCATCCTCCTTTTTCTATTTAGACGCGGAAAACGCGGGACGCCGCGCTACCGGATTTTAACAAACGCTGACTGGACACTTTGTCCGACGGTTTCACGCTTTCGACCGTTTCGACCGGAGCCGAACTGTAGCCGAGACTACTGTCGAGATTTAGATAGTTTTTCAGGTCGGTTCGCTCACTTGCCACGTCGTCGAGGTTATCAGAGGCTCGAATTCTAATCGATTTTTTGACCCTTTATCTTGCAACGTAAAAAGGCAGAAACATAGTTATACAGATTTCAGGCGGGAACTATTACTGAACGGTGTGTTGCTCTATGAGGAAGACAGGATTGAATTTATTTATAATTATTGAATTTTATTTATAACCGATAAATTAACAAATTTATTGAATCGCTTATTATGAAAGATTTCTTTATACTTTCCACGGGTAGATCGTTATATCGGTTACTATTTTTAAAAAAGTTCTTTCATAATTTTAAAGTTTGAGAAGACATTGTTAGAATGGACCCAAATAATGTTTTCATCTAACAATCTTCTTCCATCGTCAAAAATAAATGGGATACTCAAAGTGATTAATCAAGGCTCTTCTATCACGTAGATACCCTATAAAATTATCCACCATTTTTTATTTACTTTATTTTCAGCAGATTGCTTCATTCCTAAATAGGGGTTGAAAACAATTACGATATTTGTTCAGATACTTGAGACAGCTACGGAGAATCAAGAAAGTCTTGTGACTGTTCAATAATCGAAATAATATATCAAATTCGTAAAGTATTTATAATTAGTTAATGAAACCTTAAAAAACATTTTTGTCTATCGTTAATCGTTAAACACTGTTCGAATTATCCAAATATCCATGTTATGTATGTTTCAACATAAATCGTTCGAATGTAATTAACTACTATATATGTTAACCCTTTGCACTCGAATGGTGACTCTGAGACACCACTACAATTATTCTATCGCGTTCGATAATAATTTTTATAATAATAAAGATGAGATTTCAAAAAATTGTTGCTATAAATCGCAAGAATCAATTTTGTAGGCATAAAAGTGCACTTTATTGTACAGAATAGAAATATTACGAGCCAGGAGAATTATTTAATATTTTTAGATAAAATGGCTTCGAGTGCAAAGGGTTAATTTTTACTTATTTCACGAGAGCCTATTGCATTCTATTTGACAAGAGACTACGAAATAATATTCTGACGAAGTAACTCGAACTGTTTCAGAGGCAAGAACGGCGACTCCTCGATGTCCCACGAGACGCCGAACGGCGGCGGAGGCGGAGGACTAGGGAAGTGGCTGCGGGATCATTTGGGCGGAGGGTCGAAGTCTAGCCAGGATTGTTCGCCGACCCTGAAGTCCCACGGCGGTCTGGTCGAGGGTCCCGTGAGCGAGAAGCCGTTCGGCAGGGCCGTCTACGCCTCGCAAAATCTGTACTGCAGCCTGCCGCGGGAGCAGAGCCGTCATGCCTACAACGTCTCTCGCAAGAACGGCCACGGGAATTCCGTGAAGGCCCAGGGTCACGATCGGCAACGATCGAACAGCGTGAACCACCACCACGAGAAGGCTACCTTGGCCGACCTTGGAAGTTTGACGAGGGGCGGGCCGATCTACGGGAGCGAGGGCAAGTCGCTGAAGAAACGGAACCGGGACCGGCGCAGACACTCGCTGAACGAGAGCCACGAGCACGGCCGGCAGCGTCGCAGAAGGTCAGTGGAAAATTCTAATTAAATCTGCTAATGCCGCTTGGAAACCGCTCCGCGGAGGACAACGATTCACCGTGACCGTAGCGGAAACCGCAGAGTCATCATTCGCGACCGCAGATGCGCGGCCAGATTAATTTAATTTGTCCCCGGACCTGAGAGACTAGACCCTCTCCGTCCTGCCTCGCCCGGGATAGAATAATTGAAAAGTTGTTCGTCTCAACGAGACGACGGGCTGGGACCTTTTCAGACGTGGGAAGACCGGGCAGGTGGAACGCTGACAGGTGGACTTCGTTCTGTTGGCTAAAATGTAAGAGACGGGTGGTCTGCAATTCTCTCGAATTGTTAAATTAATACGAGCCTTTGGTTTTCCGGTTTCGGATGGAATATTGTATGAATGCACTCTAGTACAGTATTACAATCGTCTAATTACTAAGCTCCTGGCGATTACATTAATGATTGTCCATTCTTTAAACGTATCGCTAACAGTACATTTTCTAACAGTAATTTAAATTGAACCCAGAGAAATAAGAAGCTAAGTAATTTGCGTCTTTCCGGAATTATTCTGCTCATTTCGAAGCTAACAAGGATTCATCCCTTGTACTGTGATTCCTTTCCCAGCTCAGTTGTTGAGTACCTGTTCATACTCAATTCCCGTTCGGAAATGGAATTCATACATTTTCAGAATTTTATATTTCAGCCAAATTATTAATTTTATCAAATCCAGCAAGACGAGTGTATTGTCAATTTTCTTCAGTTTTTGCTTATCAATCTGCAGCAATTCAAAGCAAATGTAACATCAACCCACACTGAACGCGAAACGAATCGTCTACGCTGTTCCTAATTACGCCTCATACTAAATCCAGCATCCTCTAAAAATCGAACCACAGATTACCTGCCCAAAAGGAACGATCGAAAGCGACGACAGCACGTGTAGCCAGGTTGTACATAAAAGGTTAATAACGCAACAGAGGTCCGAGTAATAGCGCGCGCAATATTCCCGCGAAGCAAGCGCGAGCGTTTCCACTCCCCTAATCGCGAGAGGCTGCGCAGCAACGAGGAATATCGGAATGACGCCGGTCCACGTCGACCATCCCTTTCTTCGTCGTTTCCTCTGGTGGAACATCAAAAGAATGGAATCTCATTGTAGCACAAATCGTCGTACTTTCCTCGAGCATCGATCAGCCAGATTGTTTCTCATCGACCGGCCGTAACCGCCGAGTCACTGTCCGACGCTCGCGCCGCGTCCCTGTGCGCGCGCGCGCGTGTACACACGCGGAGAGCGTCCGGGGGCCTTTAATGCCAATTCATTCAATGAAATTATAAAACAGCACACGGGGCCTAGCCTTTTGATTCCGTTCGACGCCTGCTGCACGCGCGTACACGCAATCGTGCTACACGCAGAATAACCGACGTATTGTACAATTTTCTCCGCGGTAAGAATTCGCCGCGGGGCGCAGCCACGATTTTTACGGGGGGCCCCCCTCCCCCCGACTTCTCGATCGCTTCCTTCGATGACGTTCGATGACGTTCGATTCCGACGTGTACGGTTTAATTTGTCGTGTTCGAGGATGTACGGACGCTGCGGGGAAAAAGCGCGTCTCTCGGCGCTTCACCTCTGGCTTTTACCATTTTCTGCGACGCGCGCATTCGACCGAGGATTGGATCTTTTTAAATTTATCGGGGCAGCGACGTGAGCTTTGCTTATTGGTTCGACAGGTGTAGAAAATTTTTGAATTTTTGTTAATTATTGGGTTGATCGGAAAGTAATTTCGTTTTTTCCCAAGAAAAGACTTAATTTTTTCACAGCCAACTTCACGCTTAAGCTGCATAATCATTATATATTGTTTGCTCTTGTTTGCGAAAAATTTTGTTCGATTCTTTGCAATAGTTTTTGTTTAGTAATCTATTGCGTTTCATTTCCACCAAGAAAAAAACGAAACGACTTTCCGAACGACCTAATAGATTGATTTCCGTGCTGCAGTTATTTTTATGGTGTATTCTTGAGAAAACGATGTTTACGATCGTCACGATATACGTTGACGAATTAATGCGTCAACTGTATTTGTTTAAAATTGTGACTGACGGCATCTTTATTGACAGCTATAAAAATATGAAAGCAATAAGACGCTACGAGCAACACAAATTTGTCCACCTCGAGAACACGATTGAATCCGCCGCGTGGCCCAGCGTCGGGCAATCGGCAAAGAGGGTTGGAAGCTGACCTTGGGGACACCGATAAATCTGCGGCCAAATGATAATCTCCGTTCGTTATTACGCAAGACCGTTCGGGAATCGACTTCCTCGGTTGTCCGGGCTCTGTGTGCGCGTGTACGTGCGCGTGCGTGCGTGCGTGCTCGTTCGCCCTTCGCCCTTTTCCACGGGGTCTTCATAACCAGCTCGTATAAACGGCGTAGGAAACCGCCCCCCTCGTTTCAGATAGGTATCGACGCTCCTTTCATAGTCCTCGGGATGAAACCACTCACGGCTAGGATGATTTAACGCGTCGGTACGCCGGTGCCCCCGCGAACGTCCGGTCATCACGACCATAGTAAGACGCCAGCTCCCTTGCGCCGGTTGTAAGTGTCCACGACTGGTATGCGGCCAGTATGTACGTCCGGGATATATGGTTGTCTTCATGCTCGTCCTTCGTATAAGGCCCCTACGGCTGATGCTGGGGCTCTCGCCGGGGCCCACGGGGCAGAGGGATCTGTTCCGCGGGGCCCCGTGGACGCGAAATACCGATGTAGCCGTGCAGAGTTCGTCGGACCCCCGTCACCGGACAGAGAAAGTCTGCGCGATAGAGGGCGTGAGAGAGAGAAAGAGAGGGAGGGAAAGAAAGAGAGGGAGGGAAAGAGAGTGCGAGAGAGAGACAGAGAAAAAGGGAGTGCGAGAGAGAGAGGGACGGGGCCGGCAGGGTTGTTGGGCCCTGAATTTACGGCGGGGACCGCGATAACCTCGATAGCCCGACACGGGTATATTGCCGCCCCGGAGACGGCCAACTGTCTATCGACCGGGGCCCGTGTTTCTGCTCCGCTGACTTTCAGCGTGCATCCTGGAATTTCGGGGACACTTCTCTTTCGTGACGATGAAAGTGACGCCTCGACACGCCTTCTTCTCTCTCATTCTCTTTATCTTTCTCTTACCAAGCGAGAGAGAGAGAGAGGGGGAGAGCACGAGACTCGGCAGTTTGATCGACAACCGTTCCAGATCGATAACGGCTCACGACGGATCGATTTCAGTGAGAATCGATTGCATCGGTGCGACGTGACCTCAAAGGGTCCCCGAGGAGATGTGGGGTGCTAGATTGTGGTTTTCATTCGGAATTATATGGCGTTTGGAGCGATCGTATTAAAATGTTTGTTGCAATATGCAGGTAATGATTATATTTGTGGACTGGATAAATTATTGCGAAAATGTATAGAGCGAATGGAAAATAACGGAATTGTTTTTTAATCGGTTTGAAGTTGCTATCGCGTTGCTGTCAAATCTGTAAAGATGATGTTTTATCGATTTTATATAGTATGGGCAGACTTCGATAAAACGAATACTGATGTTTCAAAAATAAATAATTTATTAGGAATAATAGAATTAAATTTATTTAATAATAGAAATTTATTTACTTAATAGTTAATGATAGAAATCCAGTGAGCCAGATCATACTTTTTAATACTATGGTTTTCATACCGCTGGGGTTAATTTAAACGCACATGGTTCGCAGAAGGATAATACCGATGAACGATACCACTGAATTTTCCTCTGACAGTTTTATCACAATATTTGCTTGTATGAAGAAATTGAGTCCATCATTCCCCGCAGTCTTTACAATTTCAGCAATCTGAAAAGAAAACACATGAAACCAATTATCTTTACCAGAACGGTAATCCTAGTGTTAATTTAACCCTCTTAGTACCGGCCAAAAGAGTCCATGAGCGAAATGTTTAAAACTCGTTTGACGAAGTTTGATAAAGTTTCGGAAAGAAATTCCTAGAATTTTGAAAAGCCCGATAAATAACAAATACAAAAAGGGGAAGAAATAAGAAATGAAATTGTTGTTTAATAAAAATATTAAGAAAACTATCCTTTTATCAATAGCCAACAACGATATAACGTTGTTCGGTACTAAGAGGGTTAATTACCGAAAATGGATTAAACAGTTGACACAATTTACAGACAATGGGTCCAAAATGTCCCAATAACCGCAGTCGAAGTTTCAACACTAAAATTCTCGTTTTCACCCTAACCTAAAATAAAAATAACCCGACGCACACGTGTTAAAATTCAGTACCACCAATTTTCCAGACTCCCATAAAAACCTCCACTTCGCAACCTCAATTACAGCGACACTTCTATCGGGCGAGAGACCCGAGAAAAAAATCGGGCATAAAATGTAACGCGTCCCTCCACGGTGTCGTAGCTCGCATATTACGCGACCGAACGCAGAGCCGCGCGAATAAAAGCGGCGAACGGACACGGTCGGATCAAAACGAGCCCGGGCCCGGCATTAAAACGAGAAAAATGTCCGGCTTGACGCGGATGCGCTCTCTCGCACGATTGTTGCATAAACAATGACCGGCGCGGCGCGGTCGCAGCCGGCTGTCCGGGGATCGGCTGCATCGGCTGCATCGGCTGCATCGGTTGCGGGGCCCCGCGCGTAGGCATCGCGCGTCTCTCGCGTGCCGCTCTATAAACCAGCGGAATATCGTACAATCGGAGGCGGACGTCTCGGTATGTATGCACGTCAATGCAACGTACGACGCCGGAGGGTGCTATAGCTGTCAAGCGGTCGTATGCCTCAGTCACGCGTATGCGTGGCTATCTATTCCTCGGAGGGGATCGCGCGGGACCCGGTCCCGAAAAAGAAAAAACCGCGGAGAGAGCGAGCAGTAAGTAACGACGTATTCTCACGCGTTTATTCACGAGCCACGACGACTGCTCGCTCGCTTCGGATAGGGGATATAGGATAGGGATAGGGATAGGGATAGGAGAGTCCGTGGCGGAGAGGAGTCCGTTTGTGCGCGCAGGTGCGAGGCCCTCGCGGCGCGCCCCGTTCGTGTTCCCCGAGACGCGGGCAAAACCGTGTTCGCGGTGTTACGAGTCGGGTGGCTCGCCAGATAGCCGGATCCGGAGCGTTAATGTATTCGTTAGGCTGCCGATACATTTCACCCGGCCGACTTACGCATCTTCGGCTTTCCCTTCCCGCGACTTTACCGCCGCCACTCTTGCTTTTAATGAAACTCTCGATTTTTTAGTCTTGCATTTTATGCGACGAAATAATCGGAACCGATCCGGGGACTGCCGATCTTCGGATCTGGCGTCGGTAACCTTTCTTAGCCGTGGATTAAAATCGACCGAAATACGATCGTTGAGAAGAGGTTTCGGGTCAGCGGTGGTTTCATTTTAAAACGGACTTTTAACGAATAATAAGATAAATTTCTTTAAGAAAATAATTTAAAGTTTTTTAACTTTCAACATAGAAATCCAATATTGTCAAATTGTTGAATGAGATATTTTTGGTACGCGCGTCAGAAAAGATCACGAACGTCCAGACGTCCTTTAATGAAATCCTAGAATGATGCTAGACGATTGGCGCGGCTATCGAGTGACCAACAGCGGGATATCAATTTTTCGAGGTTGTCGAATGTGATCCCGCCCTGAAACTCTCTCTCGTCCGCTTTCCTCCAGGCTCCGAGCTAAATATAGCAAAGGCTCGGATATAAATAGAATAACCCCGCGGGCCAAGATGGCCGGGGTCAGCTCGAGAGAGCCGCGTCTCCTCCTCGCTTCTTTTCTCCTCTTTTCTTTTCTTCCTCCCATTCTCTCGCTCGGCCGGCCCCCTCGTCCTCTTCTTTTTCCTCCTCGCCTTCGTTCCCAGCTCCTGATTTTTCTTTTCGCTCGTTTTACGCTCGACCCGCCAGAATTTACCTGTCCCGGGCCCCCGGCGTCTCGCCGGTGGCTTCGACGCGACGCGCCGCGGCGAGTCAACCCCGTTTTCCCATTGGCCGACCTCCGCGCCAGCCATTCGGACCGATAAGAGGTCACCGACACCGAGCCCTTCGCCTTTGACGTCGCGAGATCGTTACGGGTTTCGGTTGTCCGGCTGTCGTCCCGTTTTATTGCCACCTGGGGGACACGGCTCTTACGTAAAACGAAGACTTTGCGACCCCGGGCACTAAAATTTCGTTCCTGATCCCGTTGCCGCTTCCTGGACAAGATTTGCGGCCGCAATCTTCGCTGTGAAAGTGGCAACGGGCGACGGAACTCTTGCCGGTGTCTTGTCGAGTCCCGGAGGTGGAGAGCCGGAGCGAGAGCGTGTTCTCTTAAACGCTTTGACGTCCCCGTCTTCGATTTTTAGGGCTTTGAAACACCGTGGCGGCGGTGTCGTGTTTATCGCACTCGATATTCTTGTCCCGGGAATCTTGAAGAGGGATATGCATTTTAAACAATACGGAGAATCTAGCATTATCGATGACACTGTAGCCGCGCGTCAACTAGGCTATTGAAGACGATTAGTTTAGGGCGACCGACTGATACACATTTCCTTTGTTTCCGAAACATAATTAACTTTATATCGAATAAGAATTTATATTCATCACAAATAGGCAATATTTTATTCAGCGGTCTTATTTTTTAATAAAAATATACGTCTGTCGATAGTCGTCGCCATCTCCACAACCCTGTACAGACACTGAATGATCGCGACGCAAACGTTAACATCGTTGCCAGTATCATCATCAAGCAGAGAAGACGATCCAAAAGAAGGATCACCTTTGATGAAAAGGTATCTACGAGGGAGAAGTCGAATCAAGGGGCACCCATTGCCTACGTGTCTCCCGTGTTCGAAGATGACTACGAACATGCCCGGCGTTGGTTCGCGCGTCGGTCGTAGGTGTCGGCGGTTCGAAAAGCCACAATGTCGCGACCGGTCGACCGTTTTCCCGTGCGTCTCCCTCTAATCAACCCGGTCCGCGTCCCGACGGTTTTTGCTTGAGATTAAATGCTGCCTCTAACGACCTAGTACCTTTATACGGGGATGGTACTCGCGGAATATCCTGCGTTTATCATTCTGTACGAGAGGTGGAGGTCGTAGGATCGAAGGAAGGGAAGAAGAAGAAGAAGACGACGACGAAGAAGAAGAAGAAGAAGAAGAAGAAGAAGAAGAAGAAGAAGAAGAAGGAGAAGAAGAAGAGGAAGGTAAAGAGAGGAGAGTAGGAGGAGAAGAAGATGAAGAAGAAGAAGGAGAAGAAGAAGATGAAGAAAATGAGGAAGGCGGCTCGAGGCCCCATTCGACCCTGACCAGGGCCGTATCGGCGGGATTAATGGCAGTGACATCCCGCTCGTGGCCAGATGAGATTCTCTGGCTCGACCGCGGCGCGGGGTACAGCGAGCAGACGAGGAGGAGAGCGACTCTCTTTCTCTCTCCCTCCGCTTCTCTCTTAAAAGAGAGAAGGAGAGAGAGAGAGAGAGAGAGAGAGAGAGGGGGGACGAGATGTCCAGAAGAAGAAGAAGAAGAAGTCGACGACGAAGCGGAGGAGGTGGAGGGCACCCGATGCGAGTCGAGTGCGTTGACCTTAGGATTCGATTCGCGTCCTTGAGGATACCAAGATGGCGGGTTTATGCAACCGGCCACAATGGTATCTGCAGAGGCTGCAGCGTCTCTCTCTCTCTGCTTCTCTCTCTCTCTCTCTCTCTCTCTCTCTCTCTCGTCGCGTTCTATTTGACGCACGACGATTCGACGCGCTTGCATTCTCGAGGGATTCTCGTCCGCTCGCTTGCTCGCGCGCGCTCGAGGCACGGTGCGCTGGCACGCACAGGCGGACAAGCGTGTAGATACGCGCGCGGCGGCACCGACATGAGCTTAAGACGCGCCGTTAAAGCCAGTCAGTCCAGTTTCCATCGCCGCAGCCTGCACCGACGAGCCAGGAATACACCGTCGTCGATTCGAAAGGAAATCAAATCCGAGGAAAGGCCAACGAACGGCCTGCGCGCGCCCGGACACCGATGCCCGGCCCCGACACTCTTCGCGCCAGCTTTCGCGCCGCCCGCGAATTCGGCCGCGACGGTCCACCATTTTATGGGTCCTCGAGCCGCGAAAGCCTCGAAAGCGACGTCATACGCGTTCTACGCTTTTTATCTAGGTCCGCTCTATTGGATCCTATACGTTGATATCGCTGTTTTGAGAGGAGCACGGTGCTAGGCTGCACACTTTGGATTTTCGATGGACGTTCACTTCAATGTCCAGATTTTATATATTTTTCTGCAAAGAAATTTCAGTACATTCATGGTGACAGAAATCCAGATCCGATGCTTTCTATCGCGTTCTCTAGGCTGATCAGGGAGTGCAAAGTGCTGTTTGTACACTTTGGATGTTCTCTATACTTTCTGCAAAAAGTATAATAATCTGTAAATGCTGTAAAGGTGGAATAGTATGAGAGGCTTCTTATTTTCGGCGCAGCAAGTTATACTACAAATGAGGAGATCAGTAATCCTTCACTGAAAGCACTGAAAGCAAAGCAACAGATGCTCGACGTCTAATACAACATAGATTATTGTACGTCGAGCACTTGCTTTCGCTTTAAGAGATTGTGAACACAAGGGTGGCAAAAGACTAAGAAATGTCTCTATATAATACCACGAAAACATGTCCCGACCATCGATCAACCGTCGCCCATTTCACGTCTTAGCGGATCTTCATTCAAAACGTTGCTAAATAACTGTTTCGACGAATCCAACCATTACCAGCCGCAAAATCATGAAAACGTTCGTTCCAAAGGGGGCGGCGTTTGCAAACTGTAAAAAGTCATCCTCGCCGGAGCCGGGCGGCTCCGCTGTACAAGACGGGCGAAAATGATCGACGTGGCCGTAGTTTGGACGGTCTGTACCTGGTCGTTGCGTGCGCCGGGGTCGCAATAAATTTTGCGCGGGCCTGTCCGTGCCGTAAAAGAGATTCGGGAACTGGAACTCAGGAAATTGGTACGTCAGTGTCATCGGGATATAAAAACTTGTTTCGTTGGCTAGCGAGCGCCGCGGCGGCACGTATATCGAGAAAAAGGCCGCGGGGATTCGATACTGACAATCGAACCACACGGGCGAGCCCCTTCGACCGTTCCCCGCGCACACTCGGACTCCTGGCTTCGTGTGTACACCGACGACGACGGCGACGACGACGACGGCGACGACGACGGCTTGAAGCGGAGTGCTCTCGGTGTGCGACCCTGTACCTTGTGTACCCCGTGCATAAGGAGCACCAGGTACACAAGGTACCCGGGACACGCGCGCGCATACACGCGCACAGCAATATATACACAGAGAGAGGGAGAGAGAGGGAGGGAGAAACACGCGCGCGGAAGGTACACGTACACACGCGCGACGCGAGCCGGGATCCTTGATCCTACAGGAATGCAGTCTTGGCGGCCCACGCGGCCTCAAGTACCCCACTCTCTCCTTCTCTCTTCTTCTCTCCTTCTCTGTCTCTTTCTCTCCCTCTTTCTTTCTTTGTGTCTTTCTTTCTTTCTCGGTACGGGGCTGCCTTGTTCCTCTTCCCTTCTTCTTCGTTTTCACGAGATCTAATCCCCGCAGGGCCACGTCCGTAAAGCAAAGAGCGGTATTGGTCGAATGCACGCGCCTTCTCGTTGTTCTCCAACCTCGCGGACCTGCTGCGGGATTCTTCGATAAATGCGCGGCGGAGGCTTGGGGGCGATAGACCTTTTTAGGGTACACACCCCCGGCGAAACGTTCTCTGGTCGTCTTCTTTTTGAATTGTGCCACAGTGCGAACTGTTGCAGATCATTTTGGGGATGTCGAAATGAAACGTAAGGAACGACGTATGATTTGACACACCAAGTTGACATATACAGGAAGTGCTGCTAGCCTAGGCGGCAATACCTGTTGGTAGGGTGCACACCCCTCAAAGAAGAGCTTCCTAGCTTTTGTTTTAAATTAACCCTTTACACTCGAAGCCATTTCAACTCGAAATCTGAAGTAATTTCTCTGGCTTACAGTATTTCCATTTTATATAACAAAGTGCATTTTATGCACGTGTAATTGATTCCTGTCATTTATATCAACATAACATAACCTTAACAATGTTCGAAATGGAAACTTTGTTAGTATAAAGATTACTTTGCAACGGGATGGAATAATTCTATGGTGCCTCACAGTCACCACACGAGTGCAAAGGGTTAAAGTATATTAAATTCAAAGTATGTTGTATTAAATTTCAAATTAATTTAAATTAAATTCTTACAGACAAGACGAGCTACTAACCTAATTGACAATAGCCATTTTTAGGGAATGCATCACCGAAGATATATCTTTAAAAAGTTTTCGTGTTTAAATTCGAGTAATTAAAAAATAATTAGCATAATACTGTTCGAGTGACACCCCAAATACTTTTTAACATCGCATATCTTTTTAATTGAAATAAAACGGAAACCGTAAGAGACATTTCGGGATTCGCCGTTTCAACGCAATGCTTTACGGTGTTAATCAAGCAATTCAAAGGATCCGCGTGTCCGGATGACGCAGCGTCCGCGGGAACCGACACCGCGCGTAAAAACAGATAACAAAGACACGCCGATGGTCCCCACCCTAAATCTCCCATCTCAAGCCGCTATCTCAAGTAAAACGCAGCAATTTATCAGAGAGATCTCGGCCTTAAAACGGCGAAGATCGCGCACGATAAATTGCTCGGGGATCAGATTTGGTGTATCAAAGGAAACCGAACCCGTGGCTGAGCTGGGTGGCGCGTTGGCTCCATCGAATCCCGAGGGGTCCTGCGTTTTCCGAGGAAAAATCGCGCGGGGTCTCCATTTCATATTTATGCACGCGTGCGTTAAAGGCGACGCGGCGAATGCTAAAATCGTCTTCGCAGAAATGTGCAGCTCGCTGACGCGTTCACGAAATCTAAGCATAATCAGAATTTTCTCGACGAGTTGACGATATTTGATAATATTTAATTCTAATATAACCCTAGAAATTTTTATTAACTATTAGAAAATAATTATTATAGCCTTTCGTTTTTTTCTATTTAAAATTATGTCACTTTGGTGGTAATAAATTATTAGAAATATTTTTTCGCAATGATTTCAATCACGTTATGAACTGTCCTCTCAATTTCACTGTAACTTAAAAATATATTCCCCAATTTTCATTCAATGTTAACCCTTTGCACTCGAGCGGCGACTCCGCGGCGCCATTAAAATTGTCGTAACACGTTTTAAAATTATTTTGATAGATGTCGCAAAAGCTTAGATTTAAAAAATTGTTGAAAGCGCAACTGTTATATGAGTCACGAGGCCCAATTTCATATGCATAGAATTAATTTTTTTATATAAAATATTAGCAGCTAGAAAAATTATTTCAGATTTGCAGTTGAAACGGCTTCGAGTGCAAAGGGTTAACATTATGTTATTAACTTATTCTATTACAGTTAAAGAGCTAGTAAAATTAATAGAATAAAACGAACGGCAATAGGAAGAGTCGGATAAATTTAAAAATAAGATCGAAGAGAGCGCGAGCAAATAGACGGGCGCGAGGATGGCCGGCGAAGGGGTCAAAAGGTCGCCGGCTGGTGGCAGGAGGTTGGAAAGGGTCCGCGAAAGCGACAGTGGTCCCTTGGCCGTTGATTTTTCTCCTCGGATTATTAATTCCTGGCCGTTTAACGTCCGACGAAAGAGAGATACTCGGGTTTCATCTGGCAGCGCAGTGTTCTCCCGTGACGCGGGCCCCTCGCGTGATCGAACGAGCCCCGTCCCCCATAAATAAACTTTTCATACATCAGCCGAGGGTGAGGGCCCACGGAATAAAGCACACACAGAGATGAAATCATAGCCTGCGCGCCGCAGGATACGCGCTGACGGTGTCCGGTAGCCTCGCAGCGGTTTAATCGACGTCCAGCGAGAAACTTTTCCGGCGAGCGGCCTTTCTTTCTGCGAGCCGCAGTTAAACAACCGTGCCGAGAGAGACTCTCTCTCCCTCCCTCCCTTTCTCGTCATCTCGCTCTCTCACTTTCTTTGCGGAGGGAAGATCATCTTCGATCTTCAAGGTCGACTGCATGCGGCCCGAGGCCTTCACCGAGGAGGCGTCGATCCGGCCGCGCCGCGAATTCGTTCGACTGTTTCCTTCGTCCCGCAGCTGTTTCTCGGCGAGAGGGGAGCCCGGGCACCGCCACCTCCGAGAGAGCAGCCTGTTCGTCCACGCGAATCGTGTCAGCCACGATTATCGAACGATCTCGCGGATGATCGCGGCATCATGGCCGAGGCGGAAGAGTTTCACCGGGGCGCGGAAGCGGAAGAGCTCAGGGAGGAAGTGATCGCAGAGGTTGGTTAACGTTGACAGCCTGTTGGCAGGTTCGCTGGGCGACAGTCGAAGAGCGTGACATTTTATTTTATAATTTTTGCCGCGTCTGCGATCGCTTTCCGATGGACATATTATTTCAGACGATATTTTACAGTCATTTCAGATAATTATTTGTGATAATCTTGATGGTCTCAGTGGGAATTGGCGATGCGAACGAATTGATAATTATCTGATGATTACGCGCTCCGTGTAATTATATTGTTGCATGCAAGATGTTATGCAACTATTTGCTTAAGAGAAAGTGATTCTACAGGAACACCTGGATTGGACAGAGAGAATACAGTTTTCAATGTAGTCTCTGATAAGTATCTGATCTAGCTTGTCTGGCCACGAGCAACCTTTCCTGTCCAAAGACAAACGTTGCAATACATTTTCCAATCTAGTACATTTTAACCCTTTGCACTCGAATGGTGACTCAGAGGCACCACTAAAATTATTCTATTACGTTCGAAAATAATTTTTATAACAATAAAGTTTAGATTCAGAAAATTGTCGAGGAGTGAGACTGTCGCAACGAGTTGCAAGAATTAATTAAGAATTAAAGAACACTTTGTTGCATAGAATAGAAATACCATGGGCCAGAAAAATTGCTTCACATTTACAGTTGAAATTGCTTCGAGTGCAAAGGGTTAATTCTATTAGGATGCACAAAACACAGAAACATTGAAAAAGTAACCGATGCAACTCAACATTTCATTTTTAATTCGTCTAAATAAAACACCGTAACTCGATGACATTTCTGAGATAGTTGGCGCGACGGTCGCGGTGTTAAACAATTTATCAAAACAGCCGTAAGGTCGTTTTTCCTCGTCGATTACTGACAGAGTAATCGAGGCGTCAATCGAGCAATACCCGCGCTAACTATTGCTTTTAATTACAACGAGGTCTTGGAGGAAGAGGATGGTAAACCGGAGGACTTCAGAGTCTACGGATATGACGAGAAAGAAGTGGAAGGGTACGGAGAAGCAGAAGAGGAAGGAAGGGAGGAGGATGAAGGAGAAGAGGAGGAGGAACGAAGGGAGCCGGCGAAGCGTGTAGACGACGATTGGTATGTCGTGCCTTGGTACCGCAGTTTCGAAGGTGAAAAGTACGGGGAGTCGCTTTACGAGGGGGAAGAAGTAGGTGAGGAGGAGATGCCACTTTCCCCGTCGTACTCCGCGGAAAAGTTCGCGGTGGATGCGTCACAGGTTGAATACGATCACGTGTTCGACGAGATGCATCGAGAGGTGCGCATATAAACCTGTCATTCTCCCTCGTTCTGCCCGTGGAGTTTGCTATTCCTCACGACCTTCGTGATACATTAAGATTCTAAGGTTCTAAGGTCCCCGAGCCCGGCGACGTGTCCCCCCGATACTTTAATCCGCGGATTTGCACATAATGGCCTGCGCTCTTATTGTAAATACTGGCGATATAAATAATAAAACGGCGCTCCTGCCTGTCGATCTTGCCTCGCCGAGAACAGTTTCTCCAACTCGCGAAAATTTAGAGTACGCCAGTCGGAAGACCGTAACGTTGCGAGGACGATTTTTGCTTGCTTTGTTATCGGAGCTGCAGACAATAGGCTGATACAGTTTATGGATTATTAGGTAGCCACAAAGTTCTTTCTTGCATCGGATACGATAAGATGGTTGACTGAAATTTGTCTCGGAGCTCTTCAAGGCCGCCATAGTTAAAAAGACCTGGGTAAAAATGTGGTACTACAAATATTTTTATTTATTTGATGTACTCTATAATAGAATGAGACATTACAGAAATTCGAAAGTCATAGAGATAAGTAGATTAAAAATACTTAATTATGTTCTCTGAATTCTATTTCTTTCAATTAATATCTAATAATTATGAAAATAATATTGAAGTGGTTACATTTCACGCGCGATAAACAATATACTTATTTCAATCAAGTATTTCAGACTCATATTGTGATAAATATATTTTAAATGTTTGCTGTATATTTGCAAAATCAATGAAGTGTTTGGACCGTAAATACTTGTATTTCTCAGTTGAAAATTTTTTACCGAGCTCTGGACGAGAGTATCTCGTGCACCGACTGCTAAGAGATCATCCTTTCTTCGCGAAAGAATTTTTGTCCCGCGAGACGAAAGACGCTCCACGGGCGTGGAATCATAAACGACCGTAAACGACCTCTTCCCCCGTCTTTTACGTTAGTCCGCTGGCGACCGTGATTCGGTGATCGACAAGTTAAGGGACCTGCACAGCGATCTGTACGACCTGAAGCGAAAGAACAAACTGCTGGAAATATGGGTGCTTCGCTGCGTAAAGAAGGTCGAATCGTTTGTTGGACTCTGAACGACCGCTAGTGGGGAAACCCGCTCCTGACCGAATGGTTCGCGCAGACCGAGCAAAAGATGACGCGATCGGACCCGATGAAGACCAACGAGGAATTGGAGCAGATGTACAAGGAGGACCTGCGGGTGTACAAGATGCAGGTCGACGACATACAGTCGCAGCAGAACGAGCTGATGTACGAGATGCAGAGCTACGTCGACAAAGTCCAATCGATTCGAACGGAGACCGAGGATGCCTTTCGCGAGCTGCTGGATCGTGAGAAGGCCGTGGCCGTGGACCTCGTCTTCGAGAAAACTGGGAAGAAGGTCACGGAGAAGATGATGAACGCCCTGACGCGGCGCCAGGTGCCCCGCTCTTTTTTTTTTCCGCCTATCAATTATTATTAACACGTTACCCGTCTCTTCCGTCTCTAATAGACTTCTTACGGCCGACGATTAACAGCCCAGGGGAATCAATTAATCAGTTACTTTTCTTTTTTTCTACGGGCACCGCTAGCAAATTACGATCGTAAAGCGATAAAGCGATAAAGCGGCGTAACGATTTCTTTTAAGAGAAATTAATCGATCCCTTATCGGGGAAAAAGGCCGCCGCTAATAGGCTTCCGTGTAGCGAGGCGTTAGGTCTCTGTACGGTCAGTTGATCCCCGAGATTTCTTTTTTCTTTTTCCCCCCTCGCGATAGATAGCGCGCTCCGAGGTCTTGACCCAGAGTCGAAGGAAGTTTATAATCCTCAAGCATTGTCTCGACGATCTGAAAGCTCGGCTGAAAGGCGTGGAGACACTCGGCGAGGGGATGACCACGATGGATTACGAGGCGCTCCATGTTGCTAATATCGGCTACAAGGATAAATTGGACGAGCGGGACCAAGAGCTCGAGAACCTGCGCATCAAGTACGTTTCGCGCGCTCGCGGTTCCATACGGCGAAGGCAAATTACCATTATTGTTCATTTATTGCACGCGAGGAAAGCGTCGGCCGCGGGTTACAGAAAAATCATTAGGAACGGACGCGGCGAATTCTTTTTCTCTTCATTTCGATCTCGAGATAGGAAATGCAAATCATTTGCACGAAATTATAACTGTAAACATGTGCAGTGGTTCCATACATCTCACATACGTTCCACATAAAAATATACACTATTATAATTAATAATTAATTTTTATTATTATTTCGTGTTCGTTTATGCAGCCTTTTCTTTTCACATTAATTCTCTATGCAATTTAATCACTTATTGGATATTAACTTCCACGTTTATATTTACATTTTTAATAAAAATTAAGTTGTCTATATAGAATTAGAAAAAGTGTTTCCAATAAATTTTTAGAACCCTCCTTTTTGTATCGGATACAGGTCTCCTGTAACACTTGTATATGTATTACTTGCGGCAATCATTGCAATAACGCTCTATAAAAATCAGAATGAACGTCTTATTATTATAAATTAATATAAGACAGTTGCTGGTCTGTAAATCTAGCGTTAATTTTATAAAATTTTCGAGGCTGTGACGTGGCAGTCAAAGCGTATTTCTGTCCCAAATTCCGTAATTGAGGTCTAGAGCTTTATCGATTCAAAAGCAGATACTGTAGATAACTGTGCAGATAAAGCTGTACCAAATCGAGAAAAAAGGACGAACGAATTTTGAAATTATACGGAATAATAATCAGACTGACGAGCGAAACGAAATTACGAACAGAATCGCGGAGACGGTGAACGGCGTGGCTCAGTACAAGGAGAAAGAAGTTTGCCTGGCGGAGGACATAATGATCGAGGAAGAGCGTCTGAAGGCCCGTCGCAGCAGGACCACCAAGATCCGCGAGATGGTAAACAAATCGCGGGTGAAGTTGAAGGAGCTGCGGGTCGACTTCAGCGAGAAGAAAACCAACGCGGGGCTTCTGGTGGCATTGTAAGATCTTTTCGGCCTTCGAGCGCGCGTACGCGCTTTGCCCGACTCCTTTGTCATTGAGGTTTCGTCGACACAGGCCGGAGCTGATAGAGATGGAAAGGAAGATGAACATGAGGGACAATCTGAAAAAGGACGTGCAGGCGCTCGAGCGCGAAATCAAGCAGTACAAGCTGGCGAAGCATCCGTCCCTGGTATCGAAAGAGCAGATCCTTCTTTAAGATAATTCACGTAGAATCGAGGGGGTGTCTATTCCTTGACAAATCGGAAATTTCTTGTCCGGAAGTAGCATTCGTTTTATTTTTATCGTTCAATCTGTTGCTTTTACGAAAATGGCAAGGCACTGAATAAATGATGAATTAGTGGGTCGAGGTGACCGATAAAATCAATTTTGACAATCTGTGTTGCCTTTCGATACTTTTTGCGGGTTATGCGATTTTAACTCTTTAATATTCGAAGCTATTCAAATTGCAAAAATTGAGGTATTTTTTTCCAACGTGCGATGCTCTCATTTCGTACCATTTTCTTATTATTATACATACACGTGAAATTGCGATTATTTTCTGGTACAATGAGAACCAATTTAATAATGTGAAAAATACTTTAGGAAACGACACAGCCGAATCTCCAAAATACGAATGATTTATTATGTAAATGGTTTTTATACGAAATCGGTATACTCTATGTCAACCCACAGCAAAGGGTTAACGTTTAATGGTGACTCCGAGGCATCACTAAAGTTATTCTATTGCGTTCGATAATAATTCTTATAATAATAAAGTCAAGATTTAAAAAAATTGTTGAGTAATGAAATTGTTGCTATAAATCGCAAGAATCAATTTCGTAGGCGTAAAGGTGCACTTTATTGTACAGAATAGAAATACCATGAGCCAGGAGAATTATTTCATATTTTTAGATAAAACGGCTTCGAGTGCAAAGGGTTAAAATATCGATATCATTGAAAATTGACGGTACGATCGCTCCGGGCCCGTCTTCGGGCAGAAGTTCTCCGGTCCCGACCCGTAAAGACAACGATGAAAAGTTGGCTAGGCCTCGGCCAACGTCTCCGAGACATTTCGCGCGGCAGGCGTGCTAAAAATCGCGGGCACCTCGGATGTTACACGGCGAGGGCGTACAATGGTCCGAGGCTTCAATCGCGTCTCGCGTTTTCCACGGAGCGGACGCGCGCGTGTAGCTGTCCCGGCTTATCTCGCGAGCAATTTATCACCGGTTCCCGCGGGATTCGCGAGACTCCTCTCGGAAATCGTATTAATTTGACCGGCCGTGTCAGGCCGCCCACAGCAGTCCCGCGGCCCGTCGACACGATCGGAGGGTACATATTAATCGAATCACCGCGGTATCTCGTGGCGTCGCGGGCATTTTTCGACGCGACGCGCCGGCCAACACGCCGCCACGGGGTTCGGGCTCTCGGGCTCTCGGGCTCTCGGGGCCCGCGCGGTGCGTATTAATTATGAGGCGACGCGGCAAAAATGCCGGACCGATGCGTGCAACAAGAGTCGCTATGCGTGACGAACGCGGCGGCGCTCGCATCGCGAACTCGGTCAACGCCGCTCGCGGAACGAGCGCGTGCGTGTAACTGATTTTGCAAACCTCGGTTTCCATGCATACGGAATGAAAGCAGAAAACACGATATAAATTGGCTGCTCCGGGGGAATATTAATTCCCTCCGTGGCGGACGCCGCGACCCCCACCCCCTTACCCCGCACCGGCCCGTTCGTTAATTAACGCGGGATCGCAGCGCGCGCGCTCGCTCTCTCTTTATTTCTGCCCTTCTGCGAACGAACGCCGAGCCTTGAAATACGAACCCGGAGTCGTCCCCTCTAAAGAATCGTTCCGAAAAATTGCGTTGCTTGTACTACGCGCGGCTTGTAATTGCGGGAACGTAATTGCTGTCGAACGCTTTGCCAAAATAATTAGCCGTAAATCAGACCGGGACGGTCGTATAGGACGCTCTCGGTTTTCTCTCGGTATTCGAGCGGAAGGGATCCGAGTTCGGCAAATATTAGTCCGATTGACATGAACTCATGCTCACGATTAACCTTTTAGATACGGCAGGATTTTGCGCAAATAAAGTTTTTCGTAACTAAATTACGATTTTCTCTTAATATATATTTTTTCCGGATATCTATATATAGTACTAATAACATATATTCTTTTCGTAATATATTGTATATACACACTTTCACTTTAATTGTTTGCTTTAATGAATAATAAAACAATTGAGTAAAGCACGAGCCATTCGCGAAAGCCACTATAGTGGCGCGTAGTATCTAAAAGGTTAATGAGCAGGATTAGGTAGTAATCAACTAGTATGAAACAAAAGTTGATCGTTATTAAGACAATAATCACCGATCGCGTAAAGGATTACTTTCTTTTCAGTATGATTAACTGAACGGTAGTTAGCATAATTCTGAACAATTCTTAGAATTTCTCAATATACTTCATAATTCAATGGAAGAATTTTTCTATGTGAACCCAACAGCAAGTGAAGAGAAACGATAGATTAATCAGTAATTATGATTACTGATTTATTACCATTACTGTCCAACTCTAGACGGAATTACACATCGAACGGATTGCGGACTCGCATTAACACGTTTCGTGCCGAGTTGTATTTAGTCGACTTCATTCCGGTGAATCGACGCTTTATTAACCCTTTGACTACTGTTGGCGCCTATTGGCGTCCGAAACATGTTAGCTTCCTGGTACTTGGCGCCAATAGGCGTCAAGATCAAATTTCGCCCCCGTTTATTATTAAATTTGATTAATTATATACTGTGTAATATTTACGTTATATATTGTAAAAAAAGCTTATAATTATTGTCCACTTCAAGTAACGTTGGTTTAATGTAATAAAATTCAATATATTGAATATTTTAATATACTTCCTCAGAAATGCATGTCTAACAAAAAACTACGGCCGTTCGATAGTCTGCCGTAGCCAAAGGGTTAATTATCGTCGATATAACCATGAAACAGACTTATTATGGATCCATCCTTTCGGTGGAAATTATTACTTCGATTCTAGCTTCTTATAAAATAATTTTTTAACGCGCTAAATAGACATTTAACCCTCTTAGTACCGAACAACAATATATCGTTGTTGGCTATTGTTGAAAAGATAGTATTCTTAATATTTTTATTAAACAACAATTTCATTTCTTCTTCCTTTTAGAATTTCTTATTTATCAGGCTTTCCAAAATTCTTGCAATTTCTTCCCGAAATTTTATGAAACTTTGTCAAACGAATTTTAAACATTTCGCTGAGAAACAGACTCTTTCGGCCGGTACCAAGAGGGTTAAGCGTGTACCGCTGATGGTACACGTGGCACGGAATGTGTCAAACAGCACTCGGCGTGCAAAGAATATTTTCGAATGAAACGTTCGGCGCTGGATAATCGTTCGAAACGTCGCCGCGACGAGTCCCGCGTCTCGAGTTCCATACAACGAAGTGGAATTCGCGTTGAAGCGAATAATCTCCGGTAGCTAACAGATGAAAAATCCGCGCGACAACCTCCGGCGATTGTGCCGGCGAGTTCGTTCGCTTTTCAGCGAATCCGCGGGCCGTTGCTGCGCGCGCCGGTGTTCGCGCGGCGCGAGGCAATCACGGAGGCTTTCGTTTCGCAATCTCTCCGTTCCACCCCGCGATGAGTTAGCGTTAGATTAGCAAAAGCGCTTCATTGTCAGCGTGTGGGCAGTTTCATTCATTCGTCCGCCCACGCGGCTGGAAACGGCGTTATTCGAAAGAAACCGGGAAAGGTTATGTGCGCGCGCGCGCGCGCGGTTCTCGCCCAGGTTCTCGCCGGGGAAATGCGCAAGCGCGAAAGGTACGTCTATTAATTTCGCGTGGGCGTCGGACGCGGACTCGGTATCGGACGATAAAATCGGATGGAGGGTGTATACCTCCCCCATTAAGGCCCCCGCGATACAAAACAATACGATAATTGTTGAAATATCGACTTGTTCTGGAAAAATAATCTTGTCTCGGACTTGTTTAATTCTTCGAGTATTAAATGTTGTTCTTGGCTTGCGACTTTACATTAGTCTTGTGATAATTACTTTTTTCGGTTAACACTTCTTTATAAACGTTAATACTATATAAATATTATAAAATAAAAGTAAATGATTAAACCCAGCATTTCTCTATGTAATTTTGTGACTGAAAATTAAACATAGTAGAACATAACTAATCCTCTATCAGTATTCTACAATGTTTCATTTGGTACGACATAATCGTATACGTAAAGTATCTTTTATTGTAGGAAACAAAACAATGTTCTTAATGTAAATAATAAATTTAAAAAGTTCAAATTATTTTAATTCGTTAGTATAAGTACAGCATTGTATTCAACAATATTCGAAGCGAATCGAAAATTAAAGAAAGAAGCAAGACTAATATTCTTCCCAATTATCGAGTATATTATCTTATATTTTTTTACATGCTTGCGTTGAAGAGTCTCGATTCGGTGTTGAGAAATACTTCAAATTTCTAGCCTCGTGGTTGTCTAGGTTTTTCGAGACGACGCGCTATCGATATTATTCATTTGGTAGCCCTATCTCGGATCGAAAGGGCGCGCACGCATCGGAAACGGGGGGGGCCCCGCCGTGGATCGCCTTGGGTCCCTTCGGTCGCGGACCTGTTCGCATGATTTCGGGCCAATTAGGGCCGGCGTGCGGGGCCATTAATTCTTTTTGGTAATTTGTCCGTGGCCGGAATTGATTTAAGGCCGACGCGTGGACCGACGGGCCCAAGACGAATGGTCGGCCGTGCAACACGAAAAGAGATGACGTGTCAATTATGCTACCCTACAATCCGGCCCCGGAAAGTTATACCGCGATCGGCCGCGGCGACAAGCGGAAAGATAAATCACGGTAAATCCCTCTTCGATTGGGCCCCGATCGGACGATTATTTATATCCGTCATTCTCGAATCAACGGCTCCGTTATATCCGCTGCGCCGCGCGCGCGCTCGCGCGCACCGTACGCAGCTGCAACTCGTTCTCTCGGCGCGATGCATAATGCCCCGGCCCCGCTTGTAGCCACGCATTATTGAACACGATTCCATTCGATGCGACTTACGCTCGATCACGTAACTAATAAACGTTACCTTTCGCGACCAACTCGCTAATTCCCTCTGTCAAAGGTATCCATCTTCGGAGACCGCTCCGAGAGCGAGAGAGAGAGAGAGAGAGAGAGACTCGATACCTGCGCTTTACCTGTCCCGATCCCGCCGATAATGCGACCCATTCTTCCCCGGGCCCACTTTCACGGTGTCTCGTCTACCTGCTTCCCTTTCGTCCAGCAGAATTTCCCAGAAAATCAACCTGCTTTCCCCGAAACACGAACCGAACGCGCTCAGCCTGACTGGAAAACTCTTAACTTCGAGCAAGAATTTGTATCTGGATTGCTGATCTTTGTACAAAGCAAAAATCTTCTGCTCCAATTATAAATAGAAAGAATGTGGATAGTTCTATGTTTTTTCAATCGATTTAATCTTGAATTATTTTTATAGCGTCGAGTAACGCGTCGGTCGCATGTGAGTGATGTTTGACTATGACTCAGCATTTCTATTGCTATACATTCAAACAAACTGGATTTTACTAGGATTTTTCGAGTGCAGAAAAATTAACATATGATTTACTATGATACATTTTACTTTTCTAGTTTCATATTCGTTAATTAAATTATCGCGAATTTGAAGCATTTTGGGGTTGAGTTTTGACACTTCCTGTGTACATTTTCGTACTTAATAGTGACATTAGTGCATTAAGCTTCTGATAGCTTTCTCTTAATTCAAGGTGCAATAAAATGACGGAGATACTTATACGTCAATTTTCTAGAGGTTTTTGTAAATAGAAAATTCTCGCGAAATCAGTGTCGAGAGATTGAAACAACTTGTATGGCATTTTAATCTCAAGAAATAAATAATTAATTGACTTTAGAGATGAAAACTTAAATATATCTTAATCGGTAAATATAAAGTTACGTGCGCTTGAAAATAAACTAAAGGTCCAGTAATTGTCCATCTCGGAATAACTGGCCTCGTTATCGCGGCTGTCCCGTGACCGTTTCCGGTCGAGGCTAGAAGTGTCGGCGGCCCGCGCTCGCAAGGATAATAAAGAGCGACACCTCGCGATCGAGACGTCGCGTAAGCCCGGGTGGCTCCGGGTCCCGAAGACAACGGCATGCGAAACAGAGAGAAATCCTCCGGCGAATTATGCAGATCCCCGCGGTATTTGCATTTCGTTAGCATACACGCCGCGGCTGTTTCGTTGCACGTTGCGAGAGATCTCTGCGGCGCGGGCCTCGCCGTCTCCCCCTGGACTTTCATCTATTTACCATAAAAAAGTGTACGGTGGCCCGATGGATCCCGTGGCCGGTCTCACGCCGCCTCGCCCTGTCCCGATCCACGGCGCGAGCAAGCTTCCCGCGGAATCGATCCTGTCGATCTCTCGATCTCGCCGATGTCGATGGAAACGCGCGCACTTTTCCGCGCTAATGCCATTTCGACGCGATTTCTTATAGCCACGCACACGGCTCCGTCTTCTCGGTACTCGTACAGGAAACTGGGACGATCGATCTGTCATGATCGGCTGCTTCTGCAACGAGATTACGAAGCTCTCGTGTTCGAGCAAGGGGTTTAACACGTGCCAGAGAACTCTTTGCGCCCTCTTTACGGAAGCAGAGTTCTTTCGTCGCCACTCGACGATCGCGCTTCTTTTGTTTTTGCTTCGAAGTGCAAGAATATTTGCCAGAATAAGTGGTTTAAATGCTGATGATAACTACACTGTAGATTTTTATGAAAATTCAAGCTTCCGTACAGAAGTTGAAGGAAGAAAAGATGTCTTGCATTAACTAAAATATTCCTATAATAATATTATTAGTTCTGTTAACACCTGTTCGTCGCCGCGTCACCCATAATTGTTTGACAGGTATGCCGTCATTCTGTGGGGGCCCCGTCACCCAAATATGGGTGACGCTCTTCATATTCAAGATTTTAAATACCAAAAATTCATACATCATTACATTTGTTACACATTAATTTATATTCTATGTATATTCTATGTATGTGGGGGACCCGTCACCCAAATATGGGCGACGCTCTTCTTATTCAAGATTTTAAATACTAAAATTTCATACATTACTACATTTGTTATACATTAATTTATATTCTATGTATAAAATATAACGTTATCCTAGGCGATCTAATTACTGAATTTGGGTCCGGTAAGAAACACGAGCGATTCACGTTGGGCGACGAACGTGTTAATGCACACGTTTATTTGTATATTACAGACATACGTGAAACACAAATGCATAGAGATCTGCAGTCTAATGAATACAAGCAGTGAGAAAATATGAAAACGGAGGCGCTTATCTGTAGTTTTTTTTTATCGTATTAACGAAATGAAGATTTTCTTATCGTTCTCAGAAAGAAAGAGAGGCGTTAGAAGATAATTAACCCTTTGACTACTGTTGGCGCCTATTGGCATCCGAAACACGTTGGCTTCCCGGTACTGTAGGCGCGAATAGGCGTCGAGATCAAATTTCGCCCCCTATTATTAAATCTAATTAATTATATATTGTGTAATATTTATGTTATATATTGTAAGAAAGCTTAAAATTATTGTTCACTTCAAGTAATATTAGTTTAATATAATAGAATTCAATATTTGGAATATTTTAATATATTTCCACAAAAAGGCATGCCTAACGAAAAACTACGTCCGCGCCAAAGTCTGCCGTAGTCAAAGGGTTAATACGGCAAGCAAAAATCGTTCGCCGGGCAACTAAGTAGATCGCGTAAAGCGCGTTCAATGAGAATAATCGATCGATTACGGGCGAGTACGCGCGCCGGGCGTGCAGTTAACGCGTTAAGAAGGCGTAACAGGTGGAGCGGCTGATATTTTTCGGGTCGGCAACGTCGACAGCTGAAATTTCGCCGGCCGGGCGATACAGCTCGGCAATTACGCGAACGCGGAACCCTTCCGTAAAAGGGAAAACGCGCGTTAAGGAATCGTGTCCATTCTCAAGGTCGACCGGTATACCTACCGGCCCCTGCCGTAGACTGCATAACGCGTTTCTATTACGCGGTCAATTGCAGCGATTGTTGCGTGTCTCTCGCAATCAGCGCCGCGCGGCCTGCGAGCGTGCTTTCTCTTTCTCTTATCCTCCTTCTCTCCTCCTGCCACCTAGGACACCCGTAAGAAAATACAATTTCGCGTTACAATTCGCGCCGACGATATCGCTAATTCAATCGCGCGGACAGCGCGAATTAAAATTTCACGAGACCGGTCCGGTGCTAACAAAACACTCCGCGACAAAAAATTCGACGATGCTTTCTCGATAGAGCAAACTGTCAGCGGCGGCATGGTTAACCCTTTGCACTCCAAGCCATTTTTACTGTAATTTTAAAATGATTTTTCTAGTGTACAGTATTTCCATTTTAAGCTGCGAAAGCGCCTTTTATATATACTGTATAGTTAATATATAATTAATATAAATATAATTTTACTCTCGCGATTCATATTAACAGTTTCATTTCCAACAATTTTTGTAACATTAAACTTTGTTGCTATAAAAATGATTTTGAAGGGTGACAGAACAATTTTAGTGGTGCCTCGGAGTCGCCACTCGAGTGCAAAGGGTTAAATAATAATTGGGATAAATATTGTAACCTTGTCGATTTTATTAATCCCGTCCACCTATTTCTAATTAACTTTAAATATAATTACTTGTGAACTATTAAAGAAAGTATAAAATTTCTATCTGTTTCGCCTTCGTTGCAATTGTCGAAGAATAATTTTCATTTCGCACAAAGTTCCGCGGTGATATATCTACATCGGTAAACCTCCGATTTTTCAATGAAATAACAATGTTCTGCCCGGAGTAACAGGTACTAAATAGTAGATTATCTCGACCGGCGATCATTTCAGTACGTTCGAAACGATGTAGCAAGGTTGGCAAACATTGATGTCTTCACCGTTCCGTGTACCGCCCACGCATTTCCGTTACGGATGCACAAAATCCGCGGTCTATTCATCGCGGTCGTCGCTTCAATTCAACAATCATCGTTTCACAGTTCGACGAAGCAACCGACGCACGGTGATCCGATTCTATTTCAAGATCGAACTGTCACGCCGAGTGTCACGCGTCGGTTTCGTGCGATTTAATCGAGGCATGCCACTGTGCCATGATCGGTGCCGCGGCAATTTTTCCGCGATCATGTCCGAAGTGGAACGACGCGGATGTGTCGCAATGTCGGAGGTCGTGAAAAACCGCAACCGATGATTTACGATCGTTTAAAGTTAACACCGCGTTGCCGCGTCCTCGCGATCGCCGCGAAGAGAATAGGATTAATTTAACGGGATTAGATACATCGAATGGGCCGGTGTCGTGGTGCGCGCGTGCTTTATCGGCGCCCTCCCCCGGTGAAAAGTCGCCGCGCGTCACAGGGAACACCGTCGGCGTCTGGCAAATTGTCCGAGCCGGATTGACGTTTAATAGACGTCAAAACAACAATCGTCGGGATTAGACAATGCGCGCGCCGCGCGCGAACGCCAGCGACGCGCGGCGCATGAGGAGGAGGCAGTGGAGGAGGAGGGAGGGAGGGAGGAGAGGGCGGGGAAGAGGAGGCCGATAAACCGAGTGAAGCGAAACGAGCAATAAATCACGATCGCAGTTTTATTTTTTGATAATCGCGGCTTGTACCGAGCGTATTAGTCAAGGGAACATAAATTGCATTCTCTCCTAAGGCATATAAATCAAATTTCGCGGAGTGATCCGCGCGGCGTCAAAGTGATTTAACGTTTCTCTCGTGGCGTTCGACAATTTTTTTTTTTAAGGGAAATCGTGCTTTCGATCCCGTCGAACGGAAATGATCGCGGCAATTGAATGCGCGTGCCATCGTCCGCCGCGGAAGAAAAATCGTCAAATTCGCGTCGGACTTCCGTGAGAAAAGCGGTGATTATCTTTTTCAATGATTTCGTATTCACTCTGTAAATATCTGTGGTTGACACGTCGAGCGCCGACAATCGGCCACTAAAATATCCACGTCGTTAAAGAAATGTAATTAATTAAAGCGAAACTAGAAAATTAATATTTGTCATAGGGGATGGCATTAGAACTCTTTCGCGACCGAAACATTCTAGTCGAATTCAGTTTGTTCGAATATAGTGCAATGAAATGAATTTTCAAAATTGGTCAGAAATTAGTGTCAGTCACGTGTGGCTGACGCGGCGCTCAACGTGTTAATTACAAGATGCGTCGGAGGTTTCTCGAGTGACGTCAGGAGAGTGCTGCGCCCCCATCTTTGTGATACTTTCACAGTAATCGGGCTATCAAACTTTCTAAAAATTCAGATAACGTGACCTAGAGATTCGATCTCGGCGAGACCCGAGCGATTCGTGTTTTTTCTTCGAAGATGCTTTTACTATTCTTCGGACGCTAAACGTATTGAGCGAAAGACAGCACGAAATTACGCTGCGCTTCTCGTTCGCCTAGAATCCCATCACAAGAAAATGAATCCGTTTGAAAAGTTATTTTACACAACCAGATATGATATACGATAAGAGTAAATCCGTCTGTCGTCACTGACTATGATATAAAGGGTGTCCCAATATTCACGCAAGAAGTAATTTTGATAGAAAACACAGATTTATAATTAAAAATTGTAAATTTTTTACTGATTTATATAGTATTTTGTGTAGTGCTCCATCTTTAATAACCCTGAACTGTCAGCTGTCATTCTTTTTTTTGGTTGGCAACACTTCTCCGCACAAATGGCGCAAAATTCAAATCTTGCGTGAATTTTGGAACACCCTTTAGTTCTCCTAAATTCAGTTTATATTTATAAATGAAATTTCATTATAGATCCACTATTCCACAGAAAAACAGTTTGCAATAAAAGCAACGAGATTGTACAAACTAAGGAACGATCTTTGTCTTACAAAATACAAGATAATAAAAATCCCCTTATCAAACTCTTATCTGACAGTAACAATGCAGCGCTAAGGAAATCTTTTTAAACGAAAATGGTGGTTCCAGTGCCTCTCCGATATATTAATCTCGAAAAGCAGAGTGTATCTGTAAATCAGGTTGTTAGACACCGGTGTACACCCGAACCCCAGTTGGAAACGGGTCACGTTGCGCAATCGCGAGGCCCGTGGATCCCAAATTTAGCAATGTCGGTTGTCTCGGGCAGTCTCTTGGTCCGGCCAGCAGGACACAAAGGCGCCTTTCCTGGCCGATTGCGTCAAGCGAAAAACAGCGTAATCACGGTGATTAACGAGGAAACCACTCCGTCTTGGAGACAATCGAATGAGAGACACCGAAACGTCGGTCGAAACATTCTTCCGCGTTATAGGACATTGCATTCGAGTACAAAAGTGCGGTTTTCATGAAATTACTACGAGACTTTCATTGCTGTTGTTCCGATAACAATTATGGCGATGACAAATTGTATTAATTAGTTGCCTTTACTACTTCTAGCTGAATACAATAGTCATATACCGCGAGATGAATTACGATATTAACCCTTCGCACTCGAATGGTGACTCAGAGGCACCACTAAAATTATTCTATTACGTTCGAAAATAATTTTTATAACAATAAAGTCTAGATTTAGAAAATTGTCGAGTAGTGAGACTGTCGCAGTTGCAAGAATTAATTTCGGACGCACAAAAGTACACACTTTATTGCATAGAATAGAGATACTATGGGCCAGGAAAGTTGCTTCACATTTACAGTTGAAATGGCTTCGAATGCAAAGGGTTAACCCTCTTAGTGCCACGGGCCGATGCGTTGTGGCGAGCCTGAACATATTTTGTTACTAAAAATTTTGCTGACCAACATTATATTCTATATTCTTTAGTCTCAGAAAAAAAAAATAGTAAAATTTTCCTCCAGGAGATCGGAATTTTGTATAAAGCTATTCTTATAGGCGCGCATATCAAATCGGCCCTGGCACTAAGAGGATTAATAAAAATTTCGATTCTTTTTTAATTCTGAAAACGAATCGAAAATCCACGATATCAAGAATAAAATGACGTTGATAGCTCAATTCGAGACACTCCAAGATATCTGTCCCTTTTTCTCCTTAAGTTGTCCCGGTGCTCGAAGGGCCCATTCGCCAAATTTCGCGTCGAATAATTGTAGACCACCAAGATCGCCGATATCGACGTGCAAACCAACGTGCAAACCAACGTTCGATAATTCACGGAGCTGTAGAAAAGGGTAGCCGGCCCGGCAGCGCGGGTGCGAGGGCGTCCGAAAGAAAACTTTCTACGAGGAGCTAATGGGGAATCGATCATTGGTCCTGTCCGATCATATTTCTCGGCCGGGTTCGCGCCGTTCGCATAAACGCCCGGGCCCTTACCGAGGCACTTTAAAAGCGAATCTCGAGAGTCCATTACCTCGGGACGACAGCGCGTTTTAATCCGCGAGCGCTGCGCGTATATACGTTTTTCGAAAGTCGACGCAACACGAGCTATCGACGATCCGTTTTTTTCTTCTCCTCTTGCTCCTTCCTCTCTTTTTTTTTTTTCTTTATTGTTCGTCCACACCACATTCGTAAGCGAACGTCCGCCGCCGTCGCTTGTACACACGCGACATTATGTAAGTATACTCGTAAACATGTAATAAACGGCCGGGAATGCGGCGTTTTAGTCAGAATTTTATGGGACGGGAACACGCGTGGGTGAGGGCGCGCGGGCGGCGAGGTGGTGGGGAGGGGTGGGGAGGGGGTACTAGGGGGCCACGGCGATTTTTATGGTATCGAAAGTGTACGGTCCGCCGTGCGGCGTTGGCCACCGATGTCCACGATAAACACTCGTCCGTATACGCTCGACCGGGTAATCCGTTATCGTTGAATTTCGTTTTACGGCCGACGGCCGACTTCGGGCGTCGCCGACAGGAGCGAAACTTTCTACCCGTACGCGGGCCGACGCGTCCTTTACGACCCGATTATGAGATTAGACGCCGGCAGGAGTCCGTTAATTCACCGTTTAGAAATATTATCGGTCGTTCGAAATAATAAAGGCGCGTAAATTACGCGCGGGGGCCCTTCACGCTCGTGTCCGACGCAAGCGCACGGCGTTACGAGAAACGGTCTTAACCCTTTACGGACGAATGTCGAAGTAGAAACGTCGCGGTTGCAAACACATCATTTTGTATACCATACTGGCATGGATCATGCGACCATGAATGCGAATGATGCGTACTTCTCTGGTGATCTTTTCGATTACTGCACAGGATAAATGAATCCTTAATCCGCAGCTCATTATAACTCATCGTGAACTTAACCAACATAACCTTCTTAAACGTTATATACTCATCTTTGTACTAATGGGTATAATAAGTAAATAAATTAAGGCTTTGATACATAGTCTAGGTCTTTCAGGAAAATACTCTTAATACTTAATCCTTTGCACTCGAATAGCGACCCTGAGGCACCGCTCAAATTTTTCTATCACGTTTTAAAATAATCTTCGTACTAATAAAGTTTGGCTTTAAAAAATTGTTACAAGTGGAATTGTTAGTATGAATCACAAGAATCAATTACGTATGCATAAAATGCGCTTTATAATACAAAATGGAAATACTATAAGCCTTGGAAATAATTTTAGATTTACAGTTAAAATGGCTTCGAGTGCAAAGGGTTAAAAGAGGATCCTCAACCATACAGCGTTAAACTGTATAAACTCTATTAAATTCGTAACTGTGTTTCATTTCTTATACATGCGGAGGAACTTCTGTCACCCGGGAATTGAATGACGTCAATTATCGCAGTCAATTTTAGCGATCGAGTAATTTTTCAGACATTTATCCTCATGTTCGAGCAACGAGTACCATTTGTTTTTGTTCAGCGGGACGCGTTCGCGTAGAATCGCGTGACTACGCAGAAACCACGGTTCAACGTGCGACTTTTACGAAAGCATTAAGATTCCTCGTGAAAACACTAAATCATTGTTTAGCAGTGCGCGCGAGGACAGGTCGATCGATCGAATAATTTTCACGGAGAGACTTTCGAATCGAGGCTGCGCCTATTTACGATTTCGGTACGGCTCGCCGGTGGAGCGCGGCACTCTAATTGCTGTGGACCACTGGGCGACGCTAATGTAAATTCGTCGGGGGGCCCACTTCGTCTTCGTCGCCGGGATCCGATGTGATTAACGATAACATTCGATTTGACGGTGAAAGAGGAATAAAAGGATATCGCGTACCGCGATACGACGGGAATTTTTGCGCGCTGCTCGTCTCCCCCTGTCCCCTATCCCCTACCCCTTACCCAGCCCCCCATCCCCCGCCCGTCGCGCGATACCCGGTTTCGCCATTAAGCGCGGGTTTTTGCTCTTATTTATCATCTTTCTCTCTCTTCAATTTCACATTCCGGGATATGCAAATGCGACGTGGGTTGTTCCTCGGCGAAAACAAACGCTACATGAAAGAACTTCCCGGGTGTTGCCGCTTTTTGTTCCCTTCTGCCTTCGCCCCTACGCCCCTTCGCCCGCCCCTCCCCCCTCTCCCCCGCTTTTGACAAATCCGCTACACCTACTACGAGACCTCGCGGAGATAAATAGCTTTCTCCCGGGCGAGTTACTCTCTGAAATAATAAAGCGCTTCGAAAGCAATGACGAATTGGTTCCACTTAGGGCGTCGGATAAAGGATTAACCGAGCCGTGCTGGTCAGCGCGCGCGCGCGCGCGCCGCGTCTAAATTAATAAGATGAAAGCGTTCGGATAATGGAACACGGTTCGCGAAGGATGATTCAAGCGGAAACAGTTCGGACAATGGAATCGTTCGTTTCTAATTCGCGCAGGTCTCTGCACGATTGTTTATTCGATCGTTGTAATTCGATCGTTTCGCTCGCCGCGTTGTAGCTGTTTTCCTTTAGGTAAACTCGCTGATTGCTAGGAGTTACTTTGTTTGGACAATGGGATATCGGCGCGGCGGGATGTTTCTATGTGTTACGTTTCTACAAGGAACCGGGTTCAATGTTTTCCGCAAACAGGTTTCCTCGGCGAGACCTGTTAATACGGCCGCCCGTTGAATAAGAAATTGAAACAACATCGCGTATTAGGTGTTAGATCCTATACATATTCAGCGAGTGAATGTGTTAACAAACAAATCCTGAAGAACCGTGCTATTGACTTTCTAATGAGTCTGTGATCGTTTTCAAGGTGTCAAGAAATCAGTCAAGTGCCAACGCTTTTCTGAATTACTGTGTACTCACTGAAACTTGAGTGATTAACGCCTGCGCTGTCGGAATATTCGAGCCTCTCGTACGTACCGTCGAGGCTACAATGGTTTTCGCGAATCTTTACCAGAGGGGACTGCTGTTAAAGAACTATTTTCACTTTGTACCGATGCTCGCGTAAATAATGCACAATGGCGGTCTTGTGTTCGAGAATACAGTGGACGACGCAACTTTAATTGCCGCGACCTTCAAAGGGGCACCGAAGTACTTAAATCAAAGAGCACTTTAACGAGTCATCTTCTAGACATCCTTTATGATCCCGCCTTGATTTATCTCCCGGTGCCAAGATGACACAATCGCAAGAGAACCGAGACCGAATTTGAATTCGCCGATTGTATGGTAAACAATGTCAATCTCCTAGATGCTATTGCGATAACGAGCTATTTCCTTATTATAATTAAAAATCTGTAGCAACTTACCGATAACCGCTTTAATTTAGCGCAATTCTCCATTTCAGCGAAGTGGGCCAAGTGCAGAAGTATGCTCTACTTCTTTTGCAAATACTCGGATCATGTCCACTTGCTGTCCTTTCTTCTCCACTTGTTCTAAGAAACACTTAAACTCTAATTCAATTAACCCTTTGCACTCGAGTGGTGACTGTGAGGAACCATAAAAATGTTCCATCACGTTGCAAAATAATCTTTATACTAATAAAGATTGCATTTTAGAGATCGTTAAGGTTATGTTCTGTCGATACGAATGACGAGAATCAATTACATATGCATAAAATATACATTGTTATGTAAAATGGAAATACTACAAAGCCAGAAAAATTACTTCAGATTTTCAGTGAAAATGGCTTCGAGTGCAAAGGGTTAAACTATAATACCTGACCAAAGATTTTGCGAGTGGATGGCCAAATTGATGTTATCGAACCATCGATGTTATGTCACGTGATCAGAAAGTCAAATCAACGATGGAAGACGTACTTGGTGCACCTCGATTGAGCAACGAAGACGTGTTAATTGAAGTTTCAAACCAGCTTGAGTGAACTATTGTGATATAGACGTTCTAGTGTTATGTTGCGGAATTTCGGCCGGTGTACATAGAGGATATAAGAAACTCGGAGCCACGGAGGATAATAGACATAGATTATAGCGGCCGATGGGGGCAGAACGGTCGAAGAAGAAGCAAGAGTTGGAGAAGACGAAGAAGAAGAAGAAGAGGAAGAGGAGGAGGAGGAGGAGGAAGAAGAAGAAGAGAAGGAAGAAGAAGAAAGAGATGCAGAAGGAGAAGAAGAAGAGGAGGAGGAAGAAGAAGAAAGACGAGGTAGGACGGCGAGACGAGGCGGGACGAGGAACGAAAGAAGCGGGGTAGAGCGGTCGTTTGCCTTGGATCGGCTTCGAACCGGAGAGTCCGAGCCCGATCCCGAGCCCAGGCTCGATCCCGATTCCGATCCCGCCTGATTTCCGCCGCGTGCATTCCATCTCGTGGGTTCGGTCGAGCTCGTCCGTTCTCGGCCAGGCTCGCGAGCGCTCGGCTCGGCTCGGTTGCGCGGCTCGGCCACGCCGTCGCCCGGTTACGGCCGCAGTCGTGTGTCAGCGCTCGCGCGTAGTGGATCGCGGTTAGGGCCTCGTCGCGACTGTACATAGAATGACGACGGTGTCCTTTCTGTCCGTGTCAGACGCTGCAAAGGACGCTGTGCCGTGCACTGACGTTATCGACGTTTGATCGAAGCGCCCCGACCATGCCATCGCGGTGAACACGCTCGGAGCCCCCGTGTTAATATCGACCTCCCGTTAATATCGATCACGTGGCCACACACCGGGGGCAGGATTAATCCAGCCGGCGCGTTAACGTGCTGTGCGTGTAAATCAGTGGATGTGCTTACCTCGTTCTCCTCTTTTTCACTCTCTTTCTCTGTCTCTCTCTCTGTCTCTATCTGTCTACCCATCCTTTGCGTCGCCCATCGGCCAGTTCTCAGTCTCGTTTGCTCTCCGCTGTGCCCTCCACGGACTTGGACCGGTCCGTCATCCTGGATAACGCTGGCCAGGCCCGCGTAGCAACGCGCCGACCCGCACCCGAGACGCCGCTGAATCAACAGGTGGGAATCTGCGGACTAACAGGTATACGCGGCGGCCCAGCCGTCTCTCGATTTTTCTAACGCGAACGCACCGAGTCGACCACGCCGCAGCTGTCAGTTGCCAGGTGGCACGGGGCAAACCGCCTGTGCGTGCTTCCTTCGAATTCCATCGTGTTTCTTTCTCTCTTCTTTTTTTTTTTTTTATTCGATTCCGCCGATCGTAGGACGCGCGTTACGCTTCGCGCGTGCCCACCTGCCACGGCTATGACCTCCCGGCTCATTTAAAATCCGATTTCTGACACGGCCTAGCGTAAACCGAGGTCGCGCCGGAATCGGCACGCATTTCGTCGAGTCGGCGTCCGTTTATGAGAAAGTCGTTCCACGTGGTGGAAAAATGTGTTATGCAACCGATACCAGAGGCTGTCTCGTGGCTTTCCAGGGAATTAAGTAAACTTATGGTAATCGGACTGGTAAATCTCGTTCGGGGTCCGTCGGTATTTGCAGGCAGATTTCTGGGGGCATCGTTTAACACTGAATCCTAGCGAATCCTCTTCGCTATAAAAGCGAATAATGTGCATTATTTTATAAGAATGATAAAACCAAATTTATTTACATTTTTGACCTTCCTGTTATAACGTAAGCTTGAATAATGGAATCTGTTCTATAATTACTTAAGAAAGGGTTTCCATCGTTTCAACAATTTGTTATTGGCAATGCTTGAGAGGTATTGGCCGTGTTAATGATACTTGCTGAATAGTTGGTTTCAAAAACCAAATAGAAGACATTAATACTCAATAGGTCAATTAATGCGTGATAGGTTAGAAAAATTATTTTTACTAATAATTCTGTATCGTTTTATTAATTCCAACAATTCTTCGCATGTTTATCATTTGAATTTATCTTCTCATGTTTACCATGTTTACCATGTTTACCAATTCTGTTTTATTTCACCAAAGCTTCATGTGTTCGCTATTTTAACAACTCTTATATACAAATCCTGCACAATTTCGCCAATGCAACGCTAGATTTACCGAACTCGTTAAATTAACGAATTTCAATGCTTCACGATTAAAAGATGCTTCTGCCAATAATTATACAAATTTTGTGACCTGTTGATTCTAAAAGTGGTACAACGTGGTCGCTTCCAGTGCTCGATGGTTCCAGTGTAAAATCTAAGAAACAAATAAAGACCGGAAACGGAGAACCGAAAGAAGGTTAAAGAAACCGAAATTAGCATGAAAACGTGCGGGGGATCCGTTTTCGAGGAAGTGTCGAAACGAGGTGTGCCGTTAGAAAGAAGAAGACAAAAAAAAAGGCAGAATAGGCTGCCTAGGTGTTCCTTAATTTGAACGGGCTTGTGGTTCTTTCGCGCGAGAAATGCCTCGGCGATAACGATCCTCACCGGATCCTCCGGTATTCGTGCGGTGTACGGGGCCCGCGATTCAACATCCACGAGCCGGCGGTGTACCAAGAAACGAGCTCACAACGGGATATCGCGGCACGAGTTGCGCGCATCCCCAATTGTGTGTACTCGCCATTAACAGCACGCTAAACATTCTCAGGAAATTTTTTTCTCACGCGAGGCCCCTCGAACGATTCCCGACCGGTTGTTACTCTCCGGCCGGCGTCACTTTCCCTCGTTCCCGATTGTTTATAACAACACACCAGGAAAATCCGGCGGTTTCGTTAACTGTTTCTTCGAGGTTAAAGAAAAGCCAGCCGATTCTTCTGCGCGCGGAATTAACATAACCTCCAATCTACGTTTGTCTATTAACGGTTTTATTAATCCAGCTAGGATTCGAATTTCTGAGCAGCACCGCCGATCATTAAAACATCCTTGCAAGAAGAGAGATTACAGATTCCCTGTTTCATTAAATACAACGCGATGGTTCAATATGTCAGCTTTCGCGTTTATTTTCAAACAGAAAGAAAATACCATTCAGCCGGCCGCAGGTTTTGCCAACGTGAATCTGCGAGATCAAATTGTAGGATCCTTAACAGACGTCCGCAAAAGTATCGGGTGTTCCTCGGGAACGGTGGACGTTAATGGGGTAATAAGTTAATGGCACGATAAAATTGCCGAAAGTGGAAAGAAAATAATCGACGCTCTCCTCTGACCATTCTCCGCGTCGGCCTTGACACCGGCTCGATACATCTCGGCGTCGCTCGAGTGCCTTGACCTTTTCGTCGATAAATCCGTGGGTAGGTTCTTCCTCGCGTCGAAGGTCGACGCTTGCTTCCTTTTCCAGCGTTTCGACACGATCGTTTTTCGAGCTGGAATACGCCGCCCGAGGTGCTCGCACGGTATACAGTGTTCGGCAAAAGTATTACCACGCTGCGAATGTTCGTTCTTCGATTTAAACGTATTTTGTTAATTCCAGTAAATTATATCGGGATTGCCTATTATCGTCTCCCGCATTTTCGGTGTCGTTCGTCGTTCGTTCGACGAGCGAACGAACGCTTCTCTTAGGTCAGTTTGGACCGGAATGCCCTCCGGCAAGAATCGGGTTAACCGCGGGGTCTCCCAGCGTTTTCTCGCTGCTATATTCTTACCTCTCACCGTTATAGTTCTCACTGTTATATTATTATTGTTTGAAATATTGCTATCAACCCTTTGCACTCGAGCGGTGACTCTGAGGCACCACTAAAATTGTTATATAACGATCCAAGATCGTTTTTATACCTTATCATCAAAGTTTATATTTAAAAACTATGTTAAATAGTGAAACTATCACAAGAACGAATTTCATATGCATCAAAGTGCACTTTGTTGCATAAAATAAAAATACCGTAAGCCAGAGGAGTTATTCTAAAATTACAGTTAAAATTGTTCCGAGTGCAAAGGGTTAATACAGATAAATATATATAAAGCTGATGTATTCTGCAATCGATGAAGACAATTCTTATTGTGTATAAAAATCGACAGTCCGTTCTCCAGCAGCGGAACGTACGAATGTATCAATGCAATTGTCTCTACGCGAATCGTGCAGAGGTAAATACTTTTCTTGTACAATCTTTCTTTGTACAAGGTACGCGTGTTTGAAACACGGTGATCCGTGTCAGTTTTTGGTTTGCAATATTTGCACCGGAAAATGTGCATCGTAGCAACACTTTTGCACAGCACTGTATGCGCTCTCTGGCAGAGAATAGCAGATTGTGCAACGCGGAGGATTAGCGACCGGTGTTTTTCGTGCGATCGAGAACGCAGCCTGCGTTTCTCTCCCTATCTCTCTCTCTTTCTCTCTCTCTCTTCTCTCCCGAGCACCGAATAATTAAACCGATTCAATACGCCATTGTGAGCTAATGGGAAAAGTATAATGGAATTACTGGCCGCGGCTGAACGGCAAATATCGTGTAGTTCCGTCGACCTTGGGGCCCCGATAGTTGACGGTAGAATGGAGTGAAAAATTGCTATCCAGGAGAGCTCACCTCTATGTAAGCCTTCCCCCGGTTTCTGCGCGCGCGCGCGCGCGCACACATCCGCGGATCACAAAACTCGCCTACGATTGTGGGGCCGGCTCGCTCGTTTCCCTCGGCCGGTTAGGTTCGCGCATGCAATCGAATCCGAGCCGCGTCTCATGAATGAATCATGACTGCCTTTAAGAAACCAGAGGATCCTGGCCGTACGGGGAACCTTCACGTGCCGGTCATCGATACTGGGTAGCACGGCCAGACCTTCCCACCGGTTAATTATGGCAACTCTCCGTGCTAGACGCGCCCTTGAGAAAACGAAATGTTTAGGGATCGCCGCATCTGCGGCACCGATCGCAAGATCCGTTTCGAGATTCTTCCGGAATTTTTCGACCATTCCGCAGCTCGTATTTCATTTGATGGTGACAGTATTTTCTTCCTTGAGAAGCTCGGTCGAGGAATATGTTTGTTGATTAAATGGTTCGCGAGATGTAGAATTTATTGCGATATAAACGTTTCATCTTGATTCCAATCTTTCGAAAGCTAGTTTGGTGGGGATATTATTAATATTATTAATGAATTACTACTGTAGCATTTTCTTTATTGACTTAGAGTATTTACAAGCAATGTCCTTATTGAACTGTAAAGCTTTGTTGATGGTATACTGTTAGGTCATTGTACGATAAAGTATATCTTGTTTAATCGACAGATGAATGAAATATAAATTAGGGAAAAATTCAAAGCATTTAAAACTGTCGAAGTATTAATTTATCTTATTGACCCTTTGCACTCGAAGCCATTTTAACTCTAAATCTAAAATAATTCTACTGTCTTATAGCATTTTCATTTCAAGCGACGAAGTGTATTTTATATATATACCAAATTAATTCTCGCGTTTCATACTAACAGTGCCATATTTAACAATTTTTCTAAAATTAAACATTGTTGCTATAAAAATTGTTTTAAAGGGCGACAGAACAATAGTAGCGGTGCCTGAGAGTCACCATTCGAGTGCAAAGGGTTAAAACCATATGCGAAAGAAACAAAATTGCCCTCGGCTCCTACGTCTTGCATTAAATGCAGACTACTTTTATTGCATCTAAATATCCGCAGTCTGCTAATGAGGGTATCAGAATTTATCACGTATGAATTCACGATGGAGAATCAAAGTTTCTGGAAGAAAATTTGTCGTATCGAATGGGAAACGGATGAAACATCGCGCCGATTGTGCAATTTCCGTGGATCGTACGAGGGTTGACTAATATATCGATCGGATTAGCGATTCGAGCCGGGTCGCGGCCTTTCGTGAACGAATTAAAGTGAAAGCCTAGTCTGCCAGTCGCGTCTGCCACTTTGAACCTTGCCGACTATTTCACGAGCACCTACACCATCGACGGGCTCACGGTTTCCCACAAGCGATACCGTACAATCTGAAGAAGAATGTGAAAAAACTGGAAAATCTCGAAACACCGCGTGAAACGGTCGATATAGTCGAGAAGCGATGCTAACGGAGCTGCTAGCAGCGATAATTTTTTGTTTTCGAGACAGAAAGAGAATTTATGCGGGTTGTTGCCGCAATTATTATGGAACCGTGGAAAGCGACGAAAGTAGGGTAAACCAATCTCTCTGGCCGCGGTTTACACAAGCGGCCAGATAAAATCTGAATTTTAAGCGTTCGGCGCGAACGTTTCAATTGCCCTGCGCCCGGTTTGCCTGTTCAAATACTTGTTCCGGATTCTATTTCGTTTCGCGACAAATATTTGCGCTGATATCGTTACGACGAGCTGTTTACCGTCGTCGGTGGCAGACGTTAATCGACGGCGTTAGATCGATCGAATTTTTGAGTCGTTTGAATTCGCTCGCGTTTATTAACACACGAAGTGACGCAAATTCTCTGTCATGGCTTCGTTGAATCCTTTTTAATTTACTTAAGAATTCAAGTTGTTTGATTTTGTAATATTCTCTATATTCCTTGGTTTTACAATGACACTATAAATAAATAAAATAAAGTAGAGGAATAAGTGTACTTTTTTTCGATTTACATATTGTCGCAAATACCAAATTGTCTACAATTCGAACATCATATTTCATTCGCTGATATGGAGGTCAATGATCTCAATGATCCTCAATGATAATTTCAATGAACGTATTTACATTGTTTGTCCTATAGTAAACTGTCGTACAAATAGTGTATCATAGCGAGAAAGAGAGAGAGAGAGAGAGAGAGAGAGAGAGGGAGAGTGAAAGAGTCGCGATTAAATCCCGATTAAATCTCGCGCGTTTCTGAAAAAAAAGAGCAACACGTACACCGTAAACAGAGCACGCACATTCGTCTCGTACCCCTTATGGTGGTCTTATCTCGGGCACATTCGGGTCGCGTGTTTTTCTCTTACGGCGGTTTCGGAGTTCCAGTCGCCCGGGATTCGTCAATGAACGGCGCGCGTCTCGTTTCGCAGAAACGACGGTGGCTCGCGATCATTCACCAGGCCTAAAGCAGAGTCGTCGACGTCTTCGCAGCACCGTATACGGCGGAGATTCCTCTTGACACGCTGACTGTCCGGAGCTGGAAGCCATAAAACTTTCGCGGTGTTAAACTGTTTCTTTGAACCGAGCGGAATTCGCACGTGACTCTTACCGTGTGAACGGTCTTCGCTCGAATCACGATCCTTTTCCCCGCTAATTTGCCGAAACCGTGGACGAGAGAATCGCTTGTTGATTCTGTCAGCGACCCGCGTTAACGACGGCTTTAACGCTTTGCGGTCGATGCAATTTTAAGGCGAAATACAAAATTCCATATTATGTAACCTGGTACATTTTATACGTATGGAAATTGAATTAATTTCATTTTTGAGATATAAATAACTTTTGACGTATAAATAACTTTGGTAATGTCAAAATAACTGCGAAACGCGAGTTTGTCTGATCTAACAACTTCAATCAAATTATAAAATGTTTTTCGTAATTTTTAGTATTAATATTAAGAATTAGTTATCTTCTTTGTCGTTCTTCGAAACGATTATTTTGTGTTACTGAAAATTATTTGTCTCGCATATTCTCGTTTACAATTTAACGATGTATTCACGTGCGAAAATATATATTCGTATATCAGGGATAAAGGTTCAATTATGAGTTCCTATATATCCGAGGTAGAACATCGTTTCGTTCGTACAAACAAGGCGCGGACAAATGAGGTCCTACTGTTCCAGGTCCATAAAAATGTTACGGTTCTTTAGCGCTTTTAGCGCCGACTAGAATAAAACGGTATAAATAGAAGGAGTACTTTTTACATTATTTTCATAGCTTTATATATTATATCCGTGTTACGCGAATGCCGTTCGTATCGCGTTACATGTATTATACTTAACTTATACCCGTCTTATAAATCGCATAAAGACCATAGCAGATTAAACTTTTCATAAAAACTGGCTCTCGCCTGTGCCTTGTACATTAAGCCTGTGTATGTATATATTAAGCACCGGCAGGATTAAATGCATTCAAGATCGGATGCAGTAATAGAACGCGCTCCCAAGCAGATTGTTAAATGAATTTCAATAGGACTTTGCTTGAAATGCGCGTCGATGCTCGGAGCATAAAAGTGCGCGCCGATGCTATAAACATCGATAAAAATGCACCGACGCAGAAGCTTCTGCATTTAAGATCCGCTCCGACCCACATCCCGGCTGTGCGCCTAACAGCACACTGGAAATACGACCTCATTGACTCCCTAATGCTTTAATTGTTTCGTATTTCGTGTATCTCATGAATCGTTAAGATCCTCAGTCTGCTAATCGTTCAAGCCCGGTGCTGGAACAGTTGCTTTTCCTCTTCGGAGCGTGCTCGCGTCCTCGCATCGTCGCGACGCCGAAGCGAAAGTGTTAATAAGCCGAGAGCGGGTCGGTCGATTAACGAAGACGATTGAAGACGATCCGACGCGTTTCGTCCGGCGGGCGGGTTTGAATTGAGCGTAACTCGTGGCGATCAAAGGGCCTCGGCGCAATTAAGCTCGGTGGATTCATTAAACGAACAAGCGAGCCACTGTGCCGCGCTCCGGTTATAGGTAACGAATATATTTTCTTTTTTTCCGATTGTCTTTCGGCGCTGAGACAATTACGCGGGATCGGACGCTACTCCGAGCGTAAATTATAATTAATATTAATAGGTCGGAGCGAGCCATTGCGCAGAAACCCGGGCACCTTTCACTTTCACGTTTTAGACAAATCTCTATCGCACGAATTTGCTTGCCGAACGACGGTACAGATACAAATTGCGATCACGTTCCGTCCGATCCGATTGAAACGTTCCCCCCGCGGTTCCAACATGGCGGCCGCGGCGTCGTTTGCGAAACCTTCTTCGATTTCGATTCAAAGAGGATCGAAGTTTGTCGGACCGCGGACCGAGACGGAACACGTTCGCCAACTCTATACTTCTTGGTCTATGATATTTGACTTCTTTCTTTGTTGTATAAGGGCGATATGAATTTTATTTTTCTGTCATTTTAGATTTTTAAATAACCCGTTCAATATTCAATGATAATTACGATGTAATTAACACAATATTTTAACTCTTTGCACTCGGAGCCGTTTTACCTTCAAATCTGAAATAATTTTTCTGTCTTGTAGTATTTCCATTTTATGGAACAAAATGCATTTTATGTATAGGAAATTGAAACAGATTCACTTTTAACAATTTTCTAAATCTAAACTTTGTTAGTATAAAGTTCATTTTAGTATGTGATAGAACAATTATAGCGGTGCCTCAGAGTCACCACTCGAGTGCAAAGAGTTGACAAATATTAATTCCATTTGAAATACCAAGTTCTAGTTATTCAAAGCGGAGTTACGTAATAACTGCAGATGATAAGAAAGTTCGGATTCAGGGCGAAAAATGCATATGCATCGTCGTAAATAGTCTGTGTAACAAACATCGTGTTTGCCGGTATAATTAAACGAGATTTCCGCATAAACGGCCAGGGTTTCCAGCTACCAGCAGAATACCCCGTTTCCGCGATCACTTTCAACCAGATTAGCATTTATTAATTTCTCTTTTTCTTCCCTGCTCAACGACCGGTCGCTTCTAAATCAATACTCAACCACCTGTTTTAGCAATCGCTCGTTGCATACGTAATTTAATGGCCGAGCCGTAATAGTCGTTGGATTTCCTAGCTCTCTGCTGGAAATCTTATCCTGAGCTATGCACGGCATTGTTGGCTATTTCTTTATCACCGGTAGTTAATGTCTCTCCCCCCCCCCTCTCTCTCTATTTCTCTCTATTGTATACATATATGTACTTATATATCTATATTTTCGTAGCTTATTAGAAATGTATAAACTCGCCGAGTGGGCGATAAATAACTGGCATGTTCAGTTCCTCGGATGTTTAATTAGGTTCTGTTAATAGCTGGATCGTAATGGCCCTTCGCGGGGCAGGCAGTCGAGCTTAACAACAATGCAATCCTGCATCGCTGCAGTGAGAAAAGCCAATCAACGTGCTGGCGAATGAAATCGTAGAAAGATGGGACAAATTGAAACTTATTTTCATTCTTAATAGCTTTAATAGTGCAAAAATAATGTGACAGTGTTTTGAGTTTTTTCATGTATCTGCTTTATTGCATTTCACTTGTAGAGTCTTCAGCATCGCATAGGAACTTTCATTGTCAATCCTTTGCTTTAGGATTGTTCGCTTTTTAATTATTATATCTTTTTATATACTGTGAGGTAATTGTGTAACGAATATAAAAAAAGACGGTTTTCCTTTCTTTTTTAAGATAATATTGTGTATATTTAAACATGTACGAATATTGATACAAAGTAATTGGAAAAGAATAATAATTAACTTTCAGTCTGTTAATGGGCACAGTAACTCGTTCAAAAACTATGACGTATATTCTATTAAATAATTCGTATCAATTATATATTTCACTTGCGAAAATATTCGTATCTGTATAAAAGACATCGACATACATGTAATTGAAACGTTAATGTTCGCGAAGATCAATTAACGTTCATGAAACGCGATACAGATAAAAAAAAGAGGTATTTTAATGTGTTAGATACCCGGAACGTCTCTTTAATAGGCACAGTAATTGATACACTTACCCTATATCGGGATAGTTAGATTTGAGTGGCCGTAAAGAAGAACCGGCTTATCGATCAGCACCAAAACAGCTTAGCCTCAATGTAAAACAAATCTCCCTGTCCGATTTCTCGCGTTCCCAGGCGAAACGAGTTCCCGCGAGTTCGCCCACCAGCTCCATCGAAACTGGGAAAACCACGGGTCGCGCCGAGCGAAAGATCGTTCCCCGGACGATTCGGGTCTAGGGGAAAAAAAAGGTGTTCCGGTGAAACCTGCGGCCAGGCGAGTTCGAAAGGGGGCGACGTTGCGTTGCTCAAGATCGTGTGCGGCGTTGCGCGGGAGGGCCTCCTCGCCGCGATTATGCGAGCCGCCGAGCCGAGCCGCGTGCGCGCGCCGGTAAATATAGGTTTGTGGCTCTGTCGGTTGCGCGCGGCGGCAGCGGCGGCGGCGGCGGCGGCGGTTCTTCTCACCGATCGCCTCTCGAACGAAGATCCAGTTTGACTGGCACACACGTTCCAGTTCTCCGGTGGAAGTTGGGCTAGACTCGCGAATTCCGGGTCACCGTCGGCGAAATTGCGCGGGGCAATTTTTGCAGTTCGCGGGTCATTACGGTATACCCGTTACCCGCTCCGGAACCAGGCGAACCGGGCGAATTCGTATTAACGCGCATTAAACGCGAGAGAGGAGATACGGCATGACGAATGGTCGGATCATTAGTGACTTGCCGATCTAGGCACCGGAGCTCTCGGGGCCCCGGCGCACGGTCTCTCTCTCTCTCTTTCTTTCTCTTTCTCTCTCTCTCGGCTTTTCCGCCTCGGAACGAAACACGACACTTCAGAGTTATCGTGCGCAGGCTTCATAATCGATTTTTTCCAGACCCGCGATACAGTTACCCGGCAAATTAACTATACTCGATACCATGATGCTTTTCTGCTCCGGTTTTATATGGGTGTACCGAGGCGCCCGGGCACCCATGAGACACCGGATAGAGCAAAATATGTACTCGGCTATCTCATGAGACAGCCGTTTACCCAGCTATCCCACGGGCGGACTGCGAATTTTATGCATTTGCGACGAAAATGTGTAATTCGAACAGTAAAAGGATGTAGAGAATTCAAAAATACTGTTGCATTATCTTCGATTCGGTAAGGTAATGAACGACAGGAGAAAGTGTCCGAACAACTGTTTTTATGAGATAGCCGAATAGCCTTTATCTTTTGCAATTAAATAATTTTAATGCGTACTCGATTAGCCAGCTATATTATGAGATTCCTAGGTATTTGATAATTTCCGTTTAGTGTAGATTTTGCAACGAAAATTAACCCTTTGCACTCGAGTGGTGACTCTAAAGCACCACTAAAATTATACTATTTTATTCTAAAATAATTTTTCCAACAATAAGGTTTAGATTTAAAAAATTGTTGGCACGAGTCACAAGAATAAATTTTCTATGCATCAAAATTGATTTTGTTAAATAGATTGGAAATACCACGAACCAGAAAAATTATTTCAACAGTTAAAATGGCTCCGAGTGCGAAGGGTTAATAGATCAATTTCGATACGATAAAACGATCAGAAAATTTAAAAACATCACTGCATTTTTCGCAACTCATAAATACGATCAAGGAAAGAATTATATGTTACTGTAGCTCCTACGTCACGCGTTTTCATTTTGCATAAGAAGTCCGCTCACGGGTCACAGTTCCAGTCTTATCTGCCTCGGGGATATATCCAGTGTCCCGGAGACGTATAATTCGTTACGATTCGTTGTGATCGCAAGCTTGTAATCCTCGCTCTCTTTGGAACGATCTAGCTCGAGCGCTCCCTCGAGCGTGTCTCGTGCTTGATCTTTCGCCGTGCCGCGCGATCTTGAGAAATTCGAAGCAGTAAACGGGGCGCTTGAACAGAAAAAAAAAATGTTATTACGGGAGAGTGAAATTGCGGGGGATTAGCGCCGTTAATGCGCGCGTTTTACGGCCCGCAATTGCTAAACACCGGCCGAACGACCTGCTGTAATTGGTTCCTGTTAATTCACCGTTTCGACATGTCGATTGTTCGTGAGAAAGTTTTCTTCGACTTTTCCTGCGTCTGTTCGCTCGGCCGGGGCATTGTTGTATTTACGCGATCTCGGTTCTATCGCCGCCGACAACGTACTCGCTTTTTCAGCAAAAATGCCGCGTTGCCGCAAGCATTTTCTTCATCGATTCTGAGAAACTGCGGAAGCGGTTAGTTAAAAGTGACATGTTCTTTCTATTTTCCTAACAATGCAATTTTTCTTTTATAAATACCCGGAGTTCGCAGACTATTTCTACATTTAGAAGATATGCGGGTTTGTAGAACGGTGTTTTTTGGGGCAGTTTTGCAGGAGGATATTTTTAATGTTTTACCAGCGAATAGTATTTCGATAGCGGGCTGATCGAGTAGTTCCAGTAACGTGTAATACTTGTAAGACTTCATCTTCGGAAGCAGATCTCTAAGCTCTCTTCTAATACAGCAGAATCATCGTAGACTCAACAAAGACTTTCTAGTAGATCGACTGTGCATTTCCTTGTATCAGACAAATCTGCGGACACTGTAAATACATAAGATCTGCAGTATGGCTTCCCTGATCGTGTTATTATTACTCTAGACTTATCCTGTCTACCATTAATCAGCGATTCTTAACCCTTCGTTGGCAATCTGGATTTTTAAGAATTTAGGCAAAATTTTCATTTCACCTTCGAAAATATAATCATTATACATTTAATTATACATTTAATACATTTAATACATTTAATTAACACATTAAGGGCGGGAGTCGTAGTAATTCGATTTATTAGTTTTTAGTTCCTTTTTAATATTTCTTGTAGTTTTAAGAGTTTAAATAAACTTTTGTAAGACTAAATTTATGATTACACAAAATAGCGCCCGCTCTAGGATGAAAAACGAGTCAAGATCCCCCGCCTTTAATGTGTTAATATACATTTAATTAGGGACTTATACATTTAATACATTTACTTAATATACATTTAATTAGGGACTTTAACACTAGATTGCCTAAGCAAGTCATTTCGACTGCTTTTCAATTTCAATTAGAAAAATAATTATGTAAATAATGACACAGCTTCTTATAATTTTGTGACTTTTTCTGCAACATATAAATGCGTTTATTAATCATTGTTGTGTCCCCCCCTCCTTCATTTCCGGTATTTATATGTGTGTTATACCTATATTGCCGAAAAGCAGTCATTTTCCCGGCTTCAAGCTCCCGTCCATCTAGTGTTAATAGGTGTTTAATAAAGTATACAATAAGTCTGCAATAAAAGAAATGAAGCCGGACTTAAAAGATCCAGGTCGCCAGTAAAATAACATCTCACCAGCGCAAGGTTAAGGTCGCGAACGTGATCGTTCCGGGACGAGTTCTCGCAGAATCCTCGAAAACTTGAATCCCGCGAGTTTGTACGTCACGAGCACGCGGCATACCTGCAGCAAGGTTTCCAAGAGCGTACGCATTCGCGTCCGGATTCAACGTCTCTCCCATTCTTCAGCGATTCCCGAGTCCGCAAACGAGATCGTTCCTCCGGCGCCGAGTCCTTTCACAGCCTGCCGGGCGCAATTTCGCATGGATCCGGAGCAGCGAGTGCGCGCGACTCGAAGGTGGCAGTGAGCCGTTTAACGAAAAATATTGTTCCGAGGGACGGTATCTGGCCCGGGGGATCTGCGATCCGCGCCTCGCGTCGCGCCGGTGCCCCTAGCCCGGGCGTATCTCGGACCATCGTCGGGCATTTCTCGGGCCCGTTTCTCTATCCGGTCGGCCTCCCGTTGGCGAGCGCGCGCGCGCGCGCGGCGGATGCTCGCCGGACGACGGGACCGGATGTCCTTCGCCGGCAGAAAAAGAGAGATTAAAGCGGGGCAACGATATGTGGGATAAAACGAGGGGGGAAGTGCAGGAGAAGGAGGAGGAGGAGGAGGAGGACGGTCGGAGAAGAATCGGCCGCGGCGAGAACGCACCGGGCGGATCCGGTCTAAGCAATAAGTTTCGCATTAATATTCCTGTTGGCAGGCAATAGCGGCCTGGCGCAGGCCGGCTTTCCAGAATTAGCGTAATCGGCTGTTCGACGGTTAATCGAGGAGAAATCGAGCGGGACGCCGCGCCGCGCGCCCCAGCGAAATATCGGACGTGGACGCAGCACGAGCGCGGATTATTAACCGATGAGCCGATCGGACCAGCCGGCGGTCTTGTTGTCGCGCGAGCACCGCCGTAATCTGCAGCCGCTGATAAACGGTCCAGTAAATGTCGGGAATGCGTTAATACCGTGTTATACAGACCATCGAGATACACAACCATATCGTAACCTACTTCGGGGATAGTCGGCTTGGCGTCGATTCCTACGGCGATCCGGAGTCCATTCTGTAACGAAATTTCACGAGTTTTGTTGCTCCCGTTTTTTATTCTTCTATCGACGACGACGCTGGGAACGTTAATCGTTGGTGTTACGAGAAAGAAACTTGGCGATCGAGATAAGCGGCGAAGGACGCGCGGTTGGTGGTATCGATTGAATGGTTCGCGACGTTTGATGTCGTTACGGCCGTTCCTACGGATTGCATGAATCATTCCGATGACGGTTTATGGCCGTTTTTCCGATACCGAATTGGGTTAAATGAGGCGGATGATTTATCGAGTGGAGCGAAATTTGAAAGTTTGAAACTCAAGAGTTTGAGTCTTAAGAGTATGAATCTTACGAGTTGGACTCTTAAGGGTAATCTTGATAGTTTGCACTTTGACATCTTGAATCGTGCGAGTTCGAAGCTTGAATCTTGTTTGTCTGATTCTCTATAGCCCGAAATTCGAGACCATGAACCAGGACAGCTTCGAATTTTGGAGTTAATACTTTGACACTTGACTCATGGAAGTTTAAACCTCGACACCTTTAGTCTTACACCTCAAAAATTATGGTATCCCGTTACAAAATTACTCGACCAGTCAACCGTAGCTATCAATCAATGGCGTGGCCCTCGACGACTCCAGCCATTGTTTAAACAAATAGTCACAATCTCAGGGTTGCCGTCTCGCAACTTACTTTTCCGTCGCCTGTTCAAGCTCCGCTACACACGTCAATCGTCAAAAATAGCGCGCAGGGTATCGAACCGGGAGTAGCCGTTTTATCCGTACCGGAATACTGACAAAGGAAATTATCGGGGGCAACAATGGGCGGCGGTATTTTTCACGGCGGGGCCCGTTAAATATTGTCCTTTCCATACCCAATACGTTATCTGCTCATTTCCATATGATAGGTCAATGATAAGGCTCTCCCCGAGCGTTCACCGCGTCGGTGCACGAGAGAGAAGCGAGTCCGGTTCCTTTCCATCGCGTTTGTTTCGCGCTCGAGCAGGCTCCGCCGTCGCCTTAGAAAATCAAACTTTATCGGCGCCGGCGATCACGAAAAAACTGCCGGCCGAGTCCTTGGCTGCAAAATCAGGCCGCGCGCTCGTTGCCGCTTACGGAATCCCAACAGCGACGATCTGTACGCGATCGGCACGGTTTTCCACCGGATTGGCTCTGCCGGGGGGGAAGCGCGCTGACAGATAACGCGACGGAAAATCCCGGTGAATAATACGTTGAACGTGTCTCTCTATTTGCAATCGGGGAGATCCTTTCTTGGAACCCGATTCATACGTTCGGTTCGCCGCGGAGGCGGCTTTCGACGCGATAACGCGGTACCGTTACCGTCTCTCTCTCGACTTCGTTTCCTCGGTCCGTGGAATATTTCCCCGGTTCGCCCAAGCTCGATCATGTTCGCCGAATGTTGGCACCGATGAGCTTCGCTCTGGCACCGTTGAAATCGAGAGCGGCGAGTGTACGCCCCCTGTGCGAATCCGATTAGAGAATTCGATATTCGGGACTCTCAAATTTCTGTTACAATTTCAACTCGGTATCAGCAGATTAAATAATTATGGTTCATTGAATTTTTGGACGGAGCTAAATCAAGAGAATTGGTAGAAAAAGTTAAGGTGTATCCAGACACTGGAATGAAAATTAATTAGAAACTGCTTTGTATATTTTGGCTCCATTAGAACTCGAGGGCCAAGAAGCCACGCCCTCTCAAAACAGACCACGCCCACTGTGCCCAAAAATGCCAACAAACCATCAAAATAACATCAATACTTAATTTGTGTCCATTTTCCAGTCACTTCCTCCATCGATCTGACAACACTCGGTTACTTGTACGATCAACTGCACGTCGTTAAATCAAAAATAATTGCTATTCAGCGATTACTTGCTCCACTTTTTCACGTATCGCGAGCATCGCAAGAAACGATGTCACGACGAAACGAAGTAATTAACGCGATTTATTGCCAGCACTCTATTTTCACGCGGAATCGGATGAAACACGTCGGCGAGCATGATGCATCGCGATTCTATCGAGCTTGTACCGGGAGGCGGGCGACGATGCGTGGACGCCGCTACGTCGATTCCGATACCCCGGCGCGAGTATAATGCTATTATTGCTTTAATTAGTAATTACCCGGGTATGTGACTGGCGGATGCGCCCGAGCGTGCTGTTGTCCGACACGATCGGAGCATCTAGGAATGATAACGGTTAACGATCCCGTGGCCTGTTTCGACGCCGGACTTTCTTGAACCGGCAGCGGTGCATTGTGCACGATTTTCGATAGGGATCGCCGCCGGTGGGCGTGATTTAGGTTTACCCTGACGCCTCGACGCTCGGGCGGCGCCGCCCGAAGAATTGTGTCAAATTTGATAAAACGAAAATAGAAAGTACGGCGCTCGGAGTCTGGAACGATACCGATTTTGCCGTTCGACGGGAACAAATTCTTCCGAGATCGTTTCGAAATTTCAGAGGAAATAAATTTATTATGGAAGAAAATAGTAAAATGCAAGTCGACATTGAATTTTTCGCTCTGTAGCGTGATAATAGTCGCCGCGAGGTATAAACGCGCAACAATGCGTTCACAAGCGAACCGACGAGTTTAATTGAAGATCGAACCAAGATTCTTCAACAGTGCTTCCTCCGTTATATAAACATTTATAGTGTGCCAGCAGTTTATGGTTTTCTGGTAAAACGGGAATGATAACAGCGCGATATAAACCTAGAGAAAAATCAGTACGCTCGGTTAACCAGAGTGTAACTAAACGGCGTATTCGGTTCCGTTCATCGCTGGGACATGTTTCGCGGTGAATCCCCATGGGAACGATCGATTATTTCGAAAGTAATAAACCACGCCTCGGAACGATCGAGACGTTGCGTGGCCGAGTCGCGCGGCTGGCCGACGAAGGTGTTAACGAGGAGCAAGGTCAGCCGGGTTTATTCAAATTCACACCCCGCGCGCGCCCCGGCACTCTGAATTAACGAGGAGATAGTTGCTCGACGGAGACACGTGCAGCGGGCGTCGCGCACCGATCTATAACACAATACCAATCAGACGGGGGACAACGGGACGGCGGCTCGATAAATTCCGCGACCGAAGGACTTCGCCGCCGGTCGCTGAACCGATTTTCGATCGCGATCGATGCCGATCGCTCGAGATCGAGCATAGAAAACGTCGGACCGTTTTGAAATTCGTCCGTGCAACGATTCATGTAAATCGGCCGTGCCGTTTCACCGCGATATCGTTCACTTTCGTCCGTCGTGATTAACGGCCGGGTTTAAATCGCGGAACGTGTACGTGACTCTTTTTCTCGCGGCTTCATAGATCGTTGCTCCTTTACGTCGAACGCCACACTCTTTTTTTCCAGCGACCGAAAGAACCGCGGAATCCACGTGAAAGCTCGCGCAAATTCATTAAAGGATCGCACAAAGTTCGCTAGTCCGGGTTTCTTCGCGATCGTGTCCTTAATGCTTCATCTCGCTCCGATGAGCTTCGGAATGTGTCGCGATCGCTGTACCGCGGGATAGCCGATCGCTTTTTCCCAACGTCGGTACCGCCGATACGAAACACCGCTGCTCGGTTGAAGAAAATATCGCCGGGTCTTCTCTGTGTCTAGCCATGAATTTTGTGGAACGATCCGTCAAAATCTTATGAATTTTTTGATACGACTCGTCTATTTCGTCTGTGATACTACACGAGATTCGTTGCTATATTCTTTATTTTTATGGACAATTTTCTGCGACGTTTTGTTCCGTTGATTTCCGTAATTATATAAGAAAACACACTTTTATTCAGAATGTCGTAGAACGACTGCGTTATTCGACTCTTTTCATACCAATCCATTTAATAAGATCATTCCGTGTAATTCTTCGTCGTAAAACGTGCAGCAATGTGCTGAAGAAGTTAACTAAAAGTTATGCTAAGTAGAATTAAGCAATAAATAGGATAAGGGAATTATCGAAGACAATCATACGAAAATTGTTCTGACACCTTCTAAAACAATTTTTACAGCAACAAAGTTTAATTTTGGAAAAATTGTTAAAAATGAAACTGTTCGTATGAATCGCAAGAGTTAATTTTGTATACACAAAATGGAATTCGTCGCTTAAAATGGAAATACTGTACACCAGAAAAATGATTTCAGATTTACAGTTAAAATGGCTTCGAGTGCAAAGGGTTAAAAGCGCGCTTTCTCGAAAACTGTTGCGATGAACGGTCCGTACTCTTTATATGTTTCGTCCGCGAAAAATACATACTCAAGCAAGAGACATCGGCATATAAGTTAAATGTTTCAAGAGCTACGATGCAGATCGTAACACGCTACTCGATCGAAAACTTCGAACGTCGCTTTTAACGTTTACAGTAATTGACACAGTCGCCTTAATGCATTCCGGAGGAAACAGTAAAAATATTTCTCGCTTTATCGTTCCAATATTTGTCCGAAGAGTATACACGTCCCCGGTCTCCGTCATAATGCGAAATCTATGTCCCCCCATTTGTCGATTGGAATTATTCTACGAACGGTTTGTGGCATCCCGGGGATCACAGTCAAAGCGGGGCCGTTCGTCTTCTGGATTTCTATTTTCTTGCAGCGTATCCGTCGGGTTACAAGGTTCGCGGCTGATCCCTTAGCGCGCGGGAACGCCGTTTACACCGTATTGGAATTAAGAAAATCGCTAGGGTAATGTTTCCTGCCTGTATTCCGTGGAATTGCGCAAAGCCGAGCGCGCACTTGCGACAGACAATTCCTTGAATGTCAGGCCTGAACGGCGCACGATCGGAATATCAGCACGCCCGCGTAATAATCTGAGAACGGCGCGCGCGCGGTGCCGCGCAAGAAAGCACCGTGATAAATTTAAACGCTTTGTTATGCGGTTTTATTGGCGGCGTGACGTATCACGGTAACGCGATTACTCTTGCGTCCGGTGATTCGTCTCGAATCGGATTTTACCAACCCGGCGGATCTCCTGTTTCACCGTTTCGGCGAGCGTTCGCAGTTTTCGTGTTATTCTTACCGTTACGTTCCTCTTATTGTGCATTCGCGGCTGCACGTTTAACCCTACCTCCGGTTCGGGTTATCGTTTATGCTTTGCGAATTTGATCCCGCGTGCTTTCAAATCCAGTCGCAGCGGCATATTATTTATACGGTGTTATAAACTGTCGCGATAGAAGTCGTAAGTATTGCTCGCAAACATAACAGATCTATATATGGTGTCCTAAAAGTCACTCGCAATAGGAAAACCAGGGATTTCTGAGGATATTTGATGCAATTTTTTTCTTTGCAAAATTGATCTCCGAGGCATTGTTAACGAGTTATTAACGAGCGGACGAAGCCCAATTCCTCTGATTGGCTCGGCTGCTTAGCGCCAGGCGAGCTCGCCTCTCATTGGTCAGTGTATCCCATTAATAACTAGATAACATAGTAGTAAATTTCATTTTCACTAAGGAAAAATTGTTGTGCCTACAGAGTCGCTACCTCCGATCGAGAATATTACGGTGGAATTTCGTTATAAATTCTGCAAACATTACGCGCCTATTTTACAAAATTGTAAGAGATTTTACAATTAAAACGCGCCCGAGTTTAATGGCGTACGGTTCGGAGTGAGTTACGAGTTTAAGATTTTAACTGCATTCCGCTGAAAATTGCCTGGAAACACGCTCTCGTTAAACGATGCAACAAAGCGTGTTAACGTAACACATTACGAGTACAGCACATCTGACGATCGAACGAGCAGCTTTCGCGCGTCGAAGATTATTTCAGCGCGCACGAATTAGCGTTGATAAGGTTGCTAGATTGCGGATAGCAGAGGTATCTCCCACACCGAACGACAGAAATCCGTGATTCGCGATTATCGTGCGCAGAACGATTCTGAACTTCCCTGTTCAGCCTTCTCAAAATCTTAAATTCTCTTCAGCTTAATAGAGTGCGACAGGAATTTAATTTTGCAAAAGATTAACGGCTCTCTCCTAGCACTTACATAGAATCAAAGAAGATTATATTTCTTCCATGCGGAATAATTGCAAATCATATTTTCTTGCCTCCTCTTTGCGATCGCCATTCAAGAATTTGATTTAGTTCGAAACTGAGTAGAATTTTAACGAAGATCCGGATTTGTTTGTTCGAACACCAGCTGGACAAGGCAGCGGTGTCTGCAGGCCGTTTCTCCAAGGTGCTCGTAAATTTTGCAACAATCCACCAATCCCGTCGCAATTAACTGAATTTGTCAGATTCATTAACGCCGGCGAGAGATCTCGATCCACCGGCAGCCAAACGATTTCCAGGAACTCGTTCGAATCCGCTTAACGAAGAGAACAACTCATTGTGGCCAGCTGGAAATCATCGCGCAATCCGCTCGCAAGACCGCTTCGGCAACCGCGGCACGTACGATCGCCAAATTCGTAGCGGTCTGTGAATTCTCTTCCTTTCCAGTCGCTCTTTCTCCCTTTTCCTTTTACCGTGGCCCATGGTGCCACGACGCTCCTAAGATCTCGTTCAAAATACGTCGGCAGAATCCTCGATGCTTCTGCGCAGTTCTGGGTTCACTGTGTCGAGATTTTTATTGTCGGATGACTGTAAAAATTAGGGTGTTTTTATCGTAATCTGATTTGCTGGGAAGACGCAGTCGAAGTTGAGATAAAATATTTTTGTTGTCCTTTTGCTATGATACATTACAAAACACGAATGTCTAAACCTTAAACCTTAAACCTTAAACCTTAAACCTTAAACCTTAAACCTTAAACCTTAAACCTTAAACCTTAAACCTTAAACCTTAAACAGTGCACTACATCACATTACATTACATTCTATATTATACAAAAAATATTAAATTTAACGTATTTACTAGATAAATCTACAATTTGCTACACTCTGAAGCAATCGCTGCGTAAAATTTTGCTTCGCGACCTAAAGAATCCCAAAATTTAACAAAAGATTTATCTTCTGCCTTTCTTATCTCCTAATCTGCATTTCCTTCGCTGTAACAGTTTTATGCTGTATGGCACTGAATACAGACGCGGATAGAAATAGAGAGGGAAAGAGGCGGGCAGACAACGGTGGTCGATCGTCCACTTCACCAGCTTTTATTTGCGCTGCTTCAGGTCCTAAGTCAACAATCAGCGGTCGAGGGTACCTGCGACAACCGCAACAATGCGTCCCCACGTAGGTATCCGGATACCCATAGTCTGTTAGAAATATTTCTCATGGCGTGTTTCGTCACTTCCGACGACGGCCATCTTGGACGAACCTTGCCCCGTCCCTCCTTTTCATCGCGCGCACAATAGGGGGCCGGATTCGACGCAAACAAACTTAAAATTAGTGACGTCATGCAGCGCGCTCTAATCCGTCATTGCGGATTCGGAGCAGACCCGATTTCTATGCCGCGAGCAGCTTAGAAAGAGTCTGTACTATTTTCTCGCTGTTAAGCAAGATATACTAAGGCCAAGACTGTTTTTTGTCGATTTTTAAAATGCTGCCTTACCTAGCTCCGTGGATCCTCCTATTGTATTCATCAAGGATTAATCCCCTGCAATACCATCATATGAATTTACGTATATTTTCATACGATATACAGCTCGTAAAAACGATAAAAAGAGAAGAGATATGTTCATCGAATTTACTACGTTTTTTATAATTAACTTTTGTGTAATTTTTATTTCACACACAAGTCTCTAGTCTATTAATAACAAATTCTCTTCTCCCAAGCTTTTTTGTATAAATTAGAATGGAACAAAAATTTTTTTCAAGCTTCCCCAATTGAATACAATTATTCCTGCAAAAAAGAAATAACAATACTATTGGAGTCTGTTAGTGTACACGTTTTCTTGCTTCGTAAAATTCTGCGCACGCCGTAAATGCATAAAGGTGTATTGTCCAGTTATTAGGTACTAGAAATCTCCGTCGCAAGCCGGAATACGTGGAGGGATCAAATACCCCGTCCCAGTATAAAAGTTAATGTAATTCTAAGACGTCGCACCGGTTCTTTCCCACGTTTTTCCTGCAAAATTGATTAAAGCACTTCCATGCCTCGCGTCCACGCGCATAGATATATTATATCCCCCAGCTTTCGTCGAATCGATATTAAAGTCAGTACTCCCGGTGGTTTATTACTTCAGGTTTCAGTAAACACGTGCGCTCTTAGCGCCCGGCTACCAGTTTTAATGGCGACTGGAGTCGTCATAAACCTTCAGGTGCGACACGACAGTCAATAGGCCCGTTAAGTACGACACCCTCGGGCCTAGTATTTCTACGGGACACTCGGAGGGCCCCTTTTTCCCTTCCCACAGGTGCGACAGGCCGTCGCTTTGGCTTCGGACGGTCGAGAGATACCTGGTTCGCTTTATTCGGCTCGCTTCGAAACCTTCGATTTTGAAGAGATTTTGATTTGAGCGTATATCGCTGTTCTAATCCAATATTAAGACGTTTAAGAAGCTATTATTTGAAGATAATGCACTATTTTGTACTGAATAGTATATTAAGTGTATAAGGCGAAAGCATTAATCGCTATATTCCATTATTACATTTCTACGTTCTTTTCTAGCTGCAGAAATATTAGCATGTTAAAGTGTCTATATTTATATAGACTTTTATTTTATTATATTTATTTATGTTTATTTTATTATATATCTTTCGTTATATATATTAGAATAAAATTTGGAAAAAATAATATTCCATTATTTTCGAAAACTGAATTGTATTATTTGGAAAATAAAACATTAAATTTCCTTTTCAAAAAGATTAGAATGTCTTTTTAAAACGAAGGAAATTTCCTTTTAAAATACATTAAAATGCCTTTTTCACTATTTGTTACTCAAACATTTCTAACTACTGGATCAGAACAGCGATACGGGAATAAAAATGTCCGAAGCTGGTCCGAGAGGAATAGTGTCACCCGTGCGCGACCAAGGTGAAACTTGGCGTGTTAAGTAACGCGAAATGAACGAGATCGAGCGAATCTGCTCTGTCGTAATTCGTCTCTCGGATGCACGGCAGCCGATCGGAAGTCGAATCTGTGTCAGCGACAGCCTGGATCCTCGCTATCCTTCGATCCAGCTAACTGTTCGCCTTCTTCGGCACGATTCCGAGAAACCGCTGTCGCATCGCGGGTAATAGCGGTTCGATAGAAAAATGATTCGAGAGCCACTGCAACGGAAGATGCCGCGCGGTACGCGTATTGTACGTGTCATCGCGTAGAGTCTGAATAAGTCTCGTCATTCCCTGTAAAGCGAAACGCGTCAGCCGTTTTCAGAGCTCGGGCAGATTCGACGATAAAACTTGCCTCGCCTAAGAGTTTTCATTCTCAAAGAGCAGATTCACGGAACCGATTATTTGTCGCGCCGTTTTATTAATTAACGTTAGGTTTATGGAGCCTGTCGAATTGTAAAGATGTGTTGCTCACGGTAAATATTGTTATAAGACTCGATTAAAATCGCAATAGACGTCTCATTGTTACTCCTATAAATTGGTATAGATTATTAGCAATTACTTTTATTAGCAATTTATTAGCACTTAATAGCGATTATTTCTAGTGCTTCGATTCAATTAAATAACTTTGATTTCACGCAAATTCTCCGGATCGATTTGCTTCGGCGTTGCATTCGAGTGCAAGACGGTCGACTTATATTCGATTCCCCGGGAGTTCTCGAAAGTTTCGTTAACGGTAGGCTAGCTGCGAGCTCGACGATCCTACGCTGACACAACCGGGTCGTCGTGGACACGGGGTCCGGATATCGCGGGTCTCGTCTCGCGGAGGCGCTGGCCGACAGATTTTTCGCGCGTCCGCGTGAAATCGTATCGCGATACGGGCTGTCGGGTCTTGTTACCCGCGCCTAGATACCGGGTCGGGCCGCGTCGGGCCGGTCCCGGCCAGGAACTCTTTATCCGAGCCACACGCATCGGACCCCGGTTGCATCGCGCGGATACGCGGACTGCATTCCACGGACGTGCATGTGTGCGGAATGCGACGCGACGCGAGAGAGGCGGCCCCGGACGCGGTTTTACTTTACGCCCCGTCGTAAACGAGAAATTCGTATCGACGCGGACGCCTAATGATCCAGGATATTGGGATCATTCCCAGGCACTCGGATAGCGTCGCGGTTTTTCTTCCCCGCCTTTCAGCGCGTCCCCGCGTCCGCGCGTTTATCAATGAAATATTTTGCTCGTTCGATCAGCGATTCGAAAGGGTTTTTTCCCCGCCTCGGAGCGTTCGACGAAAAATCGAGACTTTCGGGGGAGTTGGGAGTTTTTAGACTTTGTTGTCCCATTTTTGTTGGCGGCTAGAATTATGAAATTGTGCGCCGTGCAATATTATGTAATTTGGAAACCTTGGTAAATTTGGCCTAACATTAAAATGTGAACTATGCATCACGAAATATGAAAGAAATTATGAAGCTACTACAAATTGTAGTTAAAATTGTATTTAACAGCGACTGTTGTTAACATTGCAATTAAAAAAATAACCCTCCTTATTTCTGAAAATGAAGTAAATGACTTATCCTATATCTAACTATAACGCATACAAAAAGTAAAATGACGGCACGTTGCATACAAAATTTCTATTCCCACTAACTACGACTGTTTTTAAAATTGTTATTAAAATAATAACACTCATTTCTCAAAACGAAGGAAATGACTTATCCTATATCTAATTACAACGCATACAAATAGTAAAATGACGGCACGTTTTATACAAAATTTCTATTCCCACTAACTACGACTGTTTTTAAAATTGTTATTAAAATAATAATACTCCTTATTTCTAAAAACGAAGGAAATGACTTATCCTATATCTAATTACAACGCATACAAATAGTAAAACGACGGCACGTTTTATACAAAATTTCTATTCCCACTAACTACGACTGTTTTTAAAATTGTTATTAAAATAATAACACTCCTTATTTCTGAAAACGAAGGAAATGACTTATCCTATATCTAATTACAACGCATAGAAATAGTAAAATGACGGCACGTTTTATACAAAATTTCTATTCCCACTAACTACGACTGTTTTTAAAATTGTTATTAAAATAATAATACTCCTTATTTCTAAAAACGAAGGAAATGACTTATCCTATATCTAATTACAACGCATACAAATAGTAAAAAGACGGCTCGTTGCAGACAAAATTTCTATTCCACCGATTGAGAAAAATTCAATGTTCAAAAAATTTAGCAACAATATATAAAAGTGTCAAGTTAAATGAAGGCAAGATTCTAGAGGATGCGCCGTCCTCGAAGTTAAAGAACACCGTTTTTATCGCTTATACACACGGGCGAACGATTTCAATCATAATGGATGCATGCACGGGTTGCAGAATCGTGAAACTCGTTCCCGCGCGGAATCGTCGCTTTCTATTCGTCAATATTGTTTTTGCCGACGTCTGCGCTAATTAAGCGGCTTTCGATTTTCTTGAGGCTCGCCGGGGAAATGTCGCCCGCTCGCATCGTTTCTGTTGGTAATATAGGTGATCGCGAACAAGCGATCGAGGCGAGCGTAGGATCGGTTTATAGCCGGCGCCGCGAAATATCACTTTCTGCCCGCTTTCCAGACTACTGACCACGCGACGTTCGTTTATAATGTTTTCGACTGTTAGTTTCGTCGAATCTGTACTTCTATCATTGACCTATACCGCGATCCGGAACACAATTACGCAGCGTCACTTTAATTTCGCATATGTGTAACTGTTTCATTTTAAAGTACGGCCGATTGTAGTGTGTCGCATTATGATAATGCTATTCAGCGGGGCTGCGAGACTGTTGAGGAGAAACAAAGTGTTTTATGGTTGACAGTACCAGACAATGCAGCCGACCGCCGGCGTTCGAACAACTGTCCGATAACTGTTATGTTAATTCGCTGTTTTCGCCGCCAAATAATTTCCTATTTAATTGTCACGCGCGAATGGATAAATATTAATATTTTAATATTTAAAATAATCAAGAATTATCTCAGCAGAATTCCCATTAGCGGTGAAACGTGATATGTTAACTGTGAACTTTCACGCAAAATAAAAATTGTCTTTACTATCTTAACAGATAAGTTAATAAGTTGATAGCGTTGTAACGATATTTTCAAGTGGTATAAATATGCTTGTTATTTCGATCCATTAATTTTTGTTGTATAATAAATGCATAATAAATGCATTCTAATGCTACCTGTCGTATAAAATAGGCTGTTACAACTCGCGTATAAGATTTTTACGAACTCCGGCTGCATAAAGATCCCCGGCTTAACAACTGCATTCAGCATTAGATAAATCAGATCGTTATCATTCTCTATCCTGGTACGACATTCGTGATCGAGAAATCCCCCGAGATCGAATGACCTGTTACCAACGAGGCCCGGAATAACCCATATAAGAATCGGTGTTTCATAATCCCCGGGTCCCCATTGTCTCCCCTGCACCGGGCACGGACGAAAGTGAAAAGGGTGATCGATGCCCCGTGGCCGCCTTAATTAGCATCAATCGGCCGTCGGTCGTCCATTAGGGAACGTTATGTAAATGATCGCGCGCGGTGCCCGGATCAATGTCTCATTGCGCTGTCGATAAATTTCGCCGGTGCTTTGATGTCTCTCGTGCCTGCATCGTAATCGATGCGATAGACTCGCCGGTATCGATCTTGTACGGTATCGATCAGTCTGACCGCGATCGTCCTCGGTCGGCGATCTGCTAAATCTAGCGTTTACGATTCAACGGGATACACTTAACGCGAAAATGAATTTTTAGAGATTTTTCATTCAGAATTTTGATTCATAAAAAACAGACCCATTTGTAAATTAAGTAGAAATTTTATGTCATAATATTGTTTTGAGAGAAATTTAAATTACTGTAGATTTTTGGTAGAAGTTTAAAGTTTAATATGTTTTAATATATTTTCATACATTTCATTATATTTTTACACATTTTCACATATTTTATTTTATTTTAATATATTTTTACATATTTCATTTTATTTTAATATATTTTCACATATTTCATTTTATTTTAATATATTTTCACATATTTTATTTCAACACATTTTCATACATTTAATTTTATTTTAACCCTTTGCCCTCGAAGCCATTTTAACTGTAATTCTAACGTAACATTTCTAACATGTGACATTTCCATTTTATAAGGTAACGAGGTTATGTTCAATTGAAATTGAATATTGTAACACATACAAAAACAGTTGCACTCTTAATTATTTTTTAAAATGTAAGTTTTTATAATAGAAATATTATTTTGGAACGTGATGTAACGATTGCAGTGGTGCCTCAGGGTCACCACTCGAGTGCGAAAGGTTAATATATCTTATTTATATATCAATACATTTAATATACCTGATCCCAAATTTAATTAGAAATTTTAAATAACATTATATCCTTGATCGAAGCATAAAGTAACTGATTTTAAATAAAAACAATGCCACTCCATTTCCAATGTAAAAATTAATTGGAATAACATTTTTGAAGCTTCAACATTCGCAGATGTACCCGAGAGTCCGATTGATCCCGAGCACCGTTCGGTGGTTCGCTTCGAAAACTTTCTCCGTCGCGCGATCAACCCTCCCCGAACCACACTCGATCACGCACGTGTGTACACGCGCTCGATTATATCCCGCGGACTGACATTTGGAATGCTAATGTCGATTAGCGGAATCGATAACTATCGACGGCCGCGTGCGGGAGTGCCGCCCGTACCCACGCACTTGATTGTGTCGACCGCGCTGCGAGAGCCGGGTCTCGAGGAGCTTAACCTTTCCTTTTGTACGCTCCGCAATTTGCGGCGTGTCTGTTCCAAGTCGCGTTTGTTTAGTCAGCCTCCCTTCATGGGGAATGGAATCTGGCAGGGGTGTAAATCTTACGGTGGATACGGCCCGCTCGGGAACGGTGGGATTCCGTTCACTTCTCCTGGACCTTGCTTCTCTCGCCGTTTTAATTTCAGCCGTAACAATTAATTATAATTAATTGATTAAAATATTGTATAAAATATTGTAATTGAATATAATATTGATTTATAAGTTCGTGATAAATTACGTGGAAAATATAGAATGAAAATTACGCGTGCGAGGTTTCGTTCTAGAGAAAATCGAGGACAAAGCGTCCCTGCCGTGTCTGTCCATGGCTGAACATTTCTACTTATGTTTCTTAATTTTCTGAAGTCTGTTACGAAATTGTTTCATTGCAACTTTTCTACGTATTTTCTCATGTAGGATTACTTTGTGGAATTTCATAGTAAGCAAGAGTATTCAAGACAAAATGCGCACATTTCTTATAATCCTGAACACGGTGCAATTTTATTAGATTTTTATATTCAATCGTCGCTACGATTCAAGCAGCAATACAAATATACTAAAACCGGACCTACCGCACCGTTCTCACATATTTTATTCCAACCTCGTTGCAACTCTAATGACTTTTGTACGAAACGATTGAATAAACGTCTTAATCCCGACGTAGATTGCCGTGTTAATAGCGAAATAAATTCAGCGCCGTTATTCATCCGATACAGAACACGTCAGTCACTCGTAACGCTCGGTAGATATAGCGTCAACAATTTTCTAGAAAATAGTTTTAGAGACGGTAATGACCGCCTTCTACGGAGTCCCGCGTGTCGGCGTTCACTTCGCCGCGTTTTGACAATGTGGGAAACGGTGATTTACAGTATCTAGGTAATTCTCGGTCCATGCGGGGGTGTGTGCCCGAGCGCGTTCGGTTTTCCGTAGTCCCGGGGCAAAACCGGCCGAGTGATTTAAAGGATACGCGTGAACACGGTATCGAGGAATTTTCCTTCGCCTTTCGAGCCGCGTGTATCCGAGCGGTGCGCGCCAACTCGGGAACCTGATTTCGTATCACCTGTGTCCACCTGTTGGCCAACGGGCCTTTGACAGCTCGAACGATGTTGATTTAGGTTTCGTCCGAGGGGATACGGCCAGCGCCGCTCGACTCACCGTCGACCGTTTGCTCGGTATCGTTTCTAACAAAAGCAGATCGACGCATGAATAATTTATTCGACCGGCCGCGGTTATAAATCTGCGGCCGATACGGAGATCGGGGGAATTTAGTTGTCATCGATTTTCTAGCCGAGAGATGATAGACTCTCGAGAGTCTCTCTCGCCAGTCAGAGCACAATATTGATTTATACGCTCGCGTCGAATCGATTCGAGAATTCAATCCTCGTTGTCACTTATCCTCGGATCGTTGGAGACCGATTCGCGCGCGTCGAGCCGGCTCCGATAATAATCGGGATAACGATCGGCCCGTTGTTTTCTTTTCAGTAATCCGCGGCGCGAGGAGATGGAAATATAATACCGAGCGAAACTTTTCCAGATCCGTCGACGGATAGACCTAATTGGGTCCTCGGAGCCGCTCCGCTGTGCGGTAGATCGCGAGCACCGGCATAAGCGACGATAATTGAACGATCGGGCTTCAGCCGAGCGCGATTGGCCGAGCGTTCTCGAGAGGCTGCCGATCGCGGGGTGAACCGATTCCACGGGAGTCCGGTTTATCATCGGCTCTCGATTAACTCGCGGCACCGCGATCGATATATCAGGGAAACGTCGGGACGTCGTCGATCGATATTCCCGGCGGGAGGCCCGCAACCGCAACAATAGACATTTCTCAAACTGTCGGTTCTTACGGGGGGGGATCCCGGTTTTCTCGAAACGGGAGACGGATTGCGCGTCGACGATATACCCCGCGCGCCACCGCGGAAACATGCAATTTCGCCGGGTTTACGAGCGCAACAGCCAGAGGCGCGCAGGATGTATTTTAGAAGAACGATCGCGGACCGAATCGATTTATTCGCGCTGGTTAACGACGTTCCCGCGCGCGACCATTACCCGCTAAAAAGACCGATATTAATTCGCGCGGTTTCCACGAGGGAGGGGGGCGCTGAGGCGACCGTGGCAGATACGGAACCCCACGGAATTCCGATCCCATGAACGAGTGCGTGCGTTGCGTAAGGATCGCTGGATAACGGCGCCGGTTCGCGCCGATAACATCGATGACATAAATCGCTTAATAAAAAGCTATTCATTTTGCTAGCAACAGTTTGTTGCCGCCGACGATCGCCGGTCTATCACGTGGGAACCTCTCTCGCAACCAGATTTTGTCAGGGACTGTGTCTTACTCGCGGAAAGGTGGCGGAAGTCGAGTTTAACCCTTCGCGGTCGAACGGCGACTCTGAGGCGCCACTGTAAATTATTATGCTGCGTTTCGAAATAATTTTTTTACCAAGATTATACACATTCAAAAAATTATATAAATTTATTATTATATTATATAAATTATATAAAAATATTAACTGTTGCACGAGTCACAAAATTCAATTCCATAATGTGGCGAATGCAGCAGGTTATGTTAAATGGGAACGCTATAAGTTTGGAAAAATATTTTTGATTTTAGTTAAAATGGCTCCGACTGCAAAGGATTAAATGTGTTCTTTCGAATTTGTCCCATGCCGTTTTATTGTCCCATTTTTATTTTGATCGGACAAGTGTCCCATAGAAAATTAATACTTCTCACTGTCTTATGGTTTTATGTCATAATGTTTTTTATTTGATAGATACAAAATAGCTGTGTAATGTTAATTAAATTATAATTAAATGTAATATTAAATAAATCTCAGAAGCATACAAGATAGCAACAAATAAACTGCATATTGGACAGTGTATGGTACCTTTATTTATTTTTAGCAATTCTAAAAAATTTTTTAATCATTTTTTGAAAGTGCTTAGATTCTCTGAAGACATTGTTTGAAGAGATTTATATCAGCTTTTGGGTTTTCTATTGTTTTCTAAAGATTCACATGGTTGTTAATGATTTTTTTCGAGATGTACCAAGTCTCTAGGATCTGGAAGATCTGTAGGATAATTTTGCCACCAGAAAGGTTCTTGGTATTATTTCATAATTCAAGGTTCTCTAAACTCAGGAGTTCTCTATCGTCTTGCGAATTTATCAGACTAGGATCTACCAGCCATTTGGAAAGTCCTCTAGGGTCCTTTGAAGATTTACGAAGTGTCCGAGACCTGTGAGCTTCCTGGAGTCTCGAGTTTTGAACTTTGAACGTCTTCGGAATATTTGAGTATTTCGAGTACTTCTGTGATTTTGAAAGTCGTATAGAAATTTAGGAGCTCTGCTGGGTCGGTAGAACAACGAAGAAATTTGTCACATATACATATATCGAACATCCAGCAGCCTCCTAACAATTCCAGCATCTTAACCCCTTGCACTATTGTTCCTTTCAAGCTACGACGATTAGCACTTGTGCGATTTAATCATTTTTATAATAAGATCAGACAATATTTTTCTTCCTATGTCGTCTTTAGTTACCTTCGTTCCTATACTTTCATAACACAAGAATTTATTTTTACTCAGACGTAGAAGAAATTAATAATAATCGTATTTAGTAGAGCTTGCGTAAAATCTTCACCACGAGTCTGACTCGTTGTTATAGTGCAAAGGGTTAACGATGTTAGAAAGATCCGTAGACTCTCTCGAAAGTTTAACTGAAAATCTTGTGGAACATAGAGAAGTCCATTGGATTTCTAAATGATTAATCGGATCTCCGGGATCCTTTGAAAATCCAAGATCTATAGTCCGACAAGGGGGATAGTCCGACTGTAAAGCCATTCGAAGATGCGTAGATAATCTCCAAAGTCTTGTAAATCTCACGCGGAGCGTACGACGTCTTCGAGAGAATTTCCGAGTTTTCGGTGGGGCTCTCCGTCATCCGTTCACGGGCTTGCAAAGCCTCCTAGATCCCATGAGGGATGTAGGAAGTCTCTCTCGATGCTCGTAGAATAACGATCGGCCGGCCGGCGCAGGCAGAGCCTCATCATCGCGTCCAGGCCACCGTGAAATATCGACGTAGCATTCGGGGCGTCCGATAAGGCGTGCTAACGGTGCGAGAGAGAGAGAGAGAGAGGGAGAGAGAGAGAGAGATCTTTCCGGTGTGTGCGGTGACGGGTCGCGGAAGAGCCGTAAAATGATCGGTGGCCGCGGTCCCGGTGATGCACGGCCCGCGAAGGGGGATCTCACGCCGGGATTTCTCACGTTACGCCGCAACAACCATATTTTCCTTGCGGCCGATGTTCTCGTTTCCTCGGCGCTCGAGCGAGAGATCGGGCCGCTCGGAGGACGCGGGCATCTGGCCGGTTGCCGGGCAACGAGCTTTATGGCGATTTATCTCTATACAAGTAGCTCGGGAGGCGAGGCGAGGCGAGGCCAGACGAGGCAAGTCAAGGCGAGGCGGGAGCGGGAACGAGCAGAGCGTGTGCAGGAAACATCGCGTTTACGAGGAGCATCGTCTCTCTCTCTCTCTCTCTCTCTCTCTCTCTCTCTCTCCGTGTAATCTCTCCACGTAGACGCACACACGGTTGTTCCCATCCACATAACCCGGTAACCTGTCCGATAGTTCCGTTCCATCGACGTGTGCGCGCAACAACCTGCCCTCGGAACACGCGTCCTTCACGCGTGTATTCCGCCGCGGCTCGCACGCGTGCCTTCCTGCTACCGTTCCCGGCCGCCATCGGTTCCCGTTGCGCCAACATTTGCAGGTGCATACGGATGAGAGCGCTGAAAAAGTTCCTTGAACCCCCACGACCACTCGTGCTTTGGCCGGCCGGCCGTTAGGCAGCGAGCAGGAATTGATATTTCCGCCGCGCGGCCAGAGGTGTAAAAGATAAATCCTTCATTTCCTTTCGGCGATCGAGGGATCCCCGATGGATCGGCAGCGAACGGAATCGTTCCTCGATCCGTTGCCGATGCGAATTCTCGATCGCCGCGGAATACGCGCGCCGGCCGACCGGCGAACACCGGGGAAAGGATCGAACTGGAATTTGGATTGCCGCTCGGATTCCAGAAAATCGTTCGGCCAGCGACGGAAAAATGCGACTAACGATCCAGCGGCGCGTAGCAGAAACATTGCTGCCGTCGATAATACTATCGTTACTTTCTTCGAAACTGGAATTTTTATTCAGTACTTTGCGCAGGTTAGACTTTTTATAAAACATCCATGCTTGTTATTTTAACCCTCTTAGTGCGAAAAAGCCAAATTTCACGGTTTTATTAGGGTTTGGAAAAAGGCTGATAAACACGAAACGAAAAGCAATATTTACATACTTCAAAAAGAAGTGTATTAACACTTTACCGACCGGCCGTCGATTAATCGACGTTTTGTTCTCAGCGCGTACCGACCGGCCGTCGATTATTCGACTTTTGCTCCACAGCGCTTACCGACCGGTTGTCGATTAATCGACTTTCGATCTTTCTGTTAGATTTGGTTAGGTTAGACTGACAAGTAGCAAGCAGCAAGCATTTTTTTTTTATTAAAGTAAAAGATTTTATTAAATTTGGTTACCCTACAATAACACGAAGCGTAAAATTTTACCAGAGCTTAAGAAAAGCGCATATATTCCCGCGCGTCGATCTAGGCCGAAACCGAGCCGGTGTCTCGGACGATCTGCGGCTGAATGGGCGGTGAAAAGGGCATAGTATGTTCGAACCGCTACCGGTCGGTAAAGCGTTAAGGACGAAATTGAGAATGAAACGATGACACCAATTTTTCTATATTCATTGGAAATTGCATAAATAACAAATGTATAAGTGTGAAGCTGTTTTCGCCAGTGCAGCGCGGGCCGATATATCGGCCTCCGGCACTAAAAGGGTTAATTGATAAGCGTTCATTGACGATTGTTAAACCGCAGAATTCGCAACTATAGTTACACATAGCTCGACAGAAGGTAGTTCGACGCCGAAGAAGATGAAAATGAGTTTCGAAGGGGGAGCCGCGAGACTAAAACGTTGGAGGTACGTGCTCGTGCTACGGGTCGGGGATCCAGATGCTTGCAGGACCGCGTAAAATCGAGAATGACACCGGCCCCCCCCTGTTACCAGGCGAACCGGCCCTGGGAGAACCGTGTCCGACGACTTCTCTCCCGATCCTCGCCCCCTTCTTTTTGCGTTCCTCTATCGAGCACAGCGAACCGTGTCAACTACACATCGATGATTCCGATGAAACGATTCGAATAGCTGCGACTCAATGATGGAGATCGCCACGATCCGGAGCAGTCCGTGTTCCCCGTATCTATACAGGGAGCTCCATTACGCAAGAAACCCGCGAAGAAGCATTCAATTAGAAGGAACAAGCATCCATCGCATTCCGACGATATCAGATCGCGCCGCCAGTTAACAGATCTTGCCTTTAACTTTTTTCCCCCTCCCTCTCTCTCTCTCTCTCTCTCTCTCTCTCTCTCTCTCTCTCTCTCTCTCTCTCTCTCGGTTACTTATTACCATCATTATGAATCGATCAATTCGAGCCGTCGGAGGCGCGCGGTACCCGGTCTATCTTCGCCGAGCATCTCCCGATTGGCCGGCCATCGAAACGCGGACTTCGATATGGGTAATCAGCCTGTTGCATTGCAAACCGTCGGCTCGAGCTTCGGCCAGTTTGCCCCAATTACGAAACCGGGGAATTTCTCTGTCGGTCTGTGTCCGCTCCGAAATTCTTCCTGCTTTGCATGTTGCGAAATTGAATTGACTGCAATTGGAAATATTAATGAATATAAATACTGAAAGAGTGTTAATAAATTCTTTTTCATTCTATCAGAATGAATACGGAAAGAAAGAAGATCCTGGGTGACCGCTGTGGTTTCTAATGAACGCAATTTTTATTTAACCCTTTGCACTCGAGTGGTGACTCTGAGTCACCACAAATAATTATTCTATTTCGTTCCAAAATAATTTTTGCAACGATAAGGTTTAGATTTTAAAAATTGTCAAGTAGTAAAACTGTTGGTAGGAGTCGCAAGAATAAATTTTCTATGCATAAAAATGATTTCGAATTTACAGTTAAAATGGCTCCGAGTGCAAAGGGTTAGCATAAAGGTCCTCTGTCTACCGGCGAGACAAACAGTCGCACTGATAGTTGAACAGTTTCGTGTATCATCCTCGCGCATATCGCTCGTGCAGCAGGCACAGGAAGATTCACCGTAGTGGTAAAATTGGCACGATGTTTCCTGCGTAGGAATAAGAGGCTGGCGCAAGATCGAACCAAAAGAATCCGGACAACAAAGATAGCTCTGTTTCCCGTTGGCCGATCGTCCGCGGCCGATTACGGGCTCATCTCGGCAGGATCGATGGCCGGCCGGGGTACGCGTCGATCATGCACATCGAATCGGTGATCGCCTAATCAGCCAGTTTTCCGGTGCGCCGTTGTGAAGCGTGGCTCGCCCGGCCCGTTCGCGCGCTGACAGTGACCTCGTTGTCTGGCCGAGGATGGAGCCGCCGCTGGTGTGCCCCGAGTATCGATGCACGCGTCGAATAAAACACATGGCCCGTTGTCGGCGACGCATTCCAGTCACTAGTACGGTATCCGCGCACTTGCAACCCCTTCCGAGCGACACCGGCTAAACCGAAGCCATCGCGGAACGCGTACAACGATCATTCTCTCTCTCTCTCTCTCTCTTTCCTTTTCTCTGGGATCTAGTTAGCGGGCCGTGAGGGCTTAGCCGTTCTGGAACGCGTTCCGCGACGGACCCGCGGGAGAGCCGCGCCGGACCCGCGCGCGAAAGGGCGCGACACCTAATCCGTCATCGTACCACGGGAATAAATCACGCGGCGGGATCGCGTTGTTCGCCGATTTTTCATCGGCCCGGCACCGATACCGGCGCGCTCCGGACACGCGCGGCCCTCGCGGAATAAATTACACGCGTCGAAGCCTGTTCCGCGGCCGTAATGGCCGGCCCGCGGAACTATCCCGGCGTAGATAGACGCGAAAACGAACTTTTTCTTGCGATCGACTGTCGTCCGGTGACGCTTTTCTTGTTTCGTCGTGTCGCGCCGCGAGGAACAAATGACGGGCAGAAAATTTCGTTATTAATCCCTTGCGTCACGATTCCTTTCGCGCTGCGTTGATTAGCACTTGTTTGTCCTTAATATTTTTATTAACACATTATCGGCGGGAGTCGTAGTACTACGATTTATCTCGACTGTAGCTTAAAGGTGGGAGTCGTGGTAATACGATTTATCTCGACTGTAGCTTAAAGGCGGGAGTCGTATTAGTACGGTTTGCAACCTCATTGCGCAATCCATGCCCAATCCATGCGCACTTTACATTTGTATTTAGTATGTTTTGTGGTTTGAAGCGTTACCTAGCATACTTTCGTCAAGATGCCCCGCCTTTAATGTGTTAATAGGACCAGACAATTTTTCTTTCTTTTATTGTCTTCTGTACTTTTGTTTTTATACTTTGATAACAGAAGAATTTATCTTTATTTCGATGTAGAAGAAATTAACACTTAAACTATCTACTAAAGCACAAACAGTGGCTACGTATTTTGTTTTACAAGAATGGCAAGTCTGGAATTTTTATTTGGACTTTCTGCCGTTTGTATTATAATTTATGCTTCGATCGTGATATCCATTTAACCTTTTGCACTCGAAGCCATTTTAACTATAATTCTAAAATAACTTTTCTGACATACAGCATTTCCATTTTATATAGTAAAAATTTATTTTATGCATATGAAATTGAATTTCGTAACTCGAGCAACAATAGTTGTACCTTTGGTAATTTCTGAAATCTAATTTTTCAGAATATAAAAATTATTTTGGTGGAAGGTGCTGTAACAATTTTAGTGGTGCCTCAGAGTCGCCATTCGAGTGCAAAGGGTTAATAATTTGAAAAACTTTATAATCTAAAAAATTTCAAAAGAAAATTATGAAAACGGTCATTTTGACCGACTTGGTAGGTTTAGCGTTAATAATGTCCATATTTAGTAAATCTTGCACGAAATCTGTTCACGATTCTAACTCGTTATTATAACGCAAGGGATTAAACTTGATTTCACGGCTTCGTTGCTCTCTGATCGAAGATCCGTTGAGAACTGACATATATTAGGCTCGTTATTCGCAATTAGGTAGCCGATGTCATTTTCCATGATGATTGGTTTCTCTCCTACTTTGCTGATACATTAAACTATAAAGTGTGTTTATTTTTTTTATACTATAAAAACTGTTCGTAAACTGCGTATCAGGGATTTTTATCCGATTAGCGGCTAATAACAGGTAATAGGCAATGCTTGTGGCACATTATTGCCAGGTAGCTGCATCAATGAGAGATGATAAAATATTATTTATTATTTTATATGTCGCAATACGTTATTTAAGCGCAACCAGTTCTCTTTATATGGCGTTCAGCGGATTATATCGCTTTCTAACTAGCGTCACCATTTTTCATTTCAATCGACTCGGTTCGAATCCGGGAAGAACCAGCACATAATTACGAATATATGGCGGTCTTGTAATCTTCTAAACCAATTAACCCTTTCGTATACGGTGGACGAGATACCTGGCTGCTGCCATGTCGGTTGCGCGGCACTACGAACGAGACATCTCGCGTTTCAACGTTCGTTCCTTTTGCGAGGTATATATCGCGCTGCAATTTCTATTTCGCGGCGCTGTAATAATGTTTCGCATCGTAATCTCTGTTTTCTGATTATTGTAGGAAAAACGTCTCTCTTATCTTGTTTCGAGGAACAGTTTCGATTATTTGAAAATTTACGATAAGGAATACATTCATTGCTAATGACTGAGAATTCAGTTATGATAAGTAAACGATGCTATATTTTTATAGATTAAATTCGTTGTTGTTAGGTGCGAAATATTTCAAGACAAGGAAATTGCGATGCGAGACACCTCGTATGTAAAATAGAATATACTGTAAAATAGAATATACTGTAAAATAGAATATACTGTAAAATAGAAGTCGCAGCGCGAGATATCTCGTAGATGACACTGAGCAACGTACGCGCGATATCTCGTTCATAGCGTCGCACGACCGACACACCGGCAGTATAAAGTTGTTGAAGAAACTACCGGACAATTTATTGTGACGATTTTAAAAGCAAACCGGCCCAAGTAGAACGATTTTTCGCGTCGAGCCCACCGCGATAACCGAGAACCCGGCGTAAGACGATCCCCGGCCGATCATCCGAGGTCCTAGAACCACTGCCCGCCGTCGTCCACCGACGATTAATATCTCTGACAAATCAATTTTCTCGGAGATAACGGTGTAGCGCCCCGGGCCGATTATAATATTAAAATATTGTCTCGCGGCCCGATCACGGTCGATTAATGTCCGGCGTGGCGTGGGGCGCCACCCACGTCGCAACGAAACCGAAATCGATAAAAGTAAAAGGACGCCGCGAGAGGATGGCGTCTCGATGCGAGCGCGCGCGGGCGCGGGAGCGAGCTTCCATGCCGCCCGATTTTCTTGAAATCGTCGTCCCCGGTCGGGGGCCGGTCGGCGCGCGCCGAGAGAGGATCCGAACGCGGCCCCGGACGCGCTTTGAAAGTTGCGAATCTGGTTTTTCTTCTCTCGCAGCAGGACGTATTAGCAGCCGTCAGCAATTACGTGAGTCCTCGTAACGTCGCGCTGGCGCGAAAGCCCGGTCGCGTCTCTTGTCGAGAGAGTAAATCGGGAGAGGAGTCAATGCCCTATGCCACCGACGGACTCTCCGCCGGCTGTGGACGACGACGGGCGGCGTTGTACCTGCGCGAACACACGCGTGCATCCCCCCACCCTCCGGGTTGGGGAACCGTGGAGGCAGGACCGTAAACCTGACGGCGAAAACCGGCGATCGCCGGCGACGATACCGGTGCGCCGGCAGATAAAGGTGCGAACGCGACATTGACGCTTGTCCCTCGACCGTAAAGACGAGCGTTCCCCGCGCCCGGTACAAATTAATGCAAATTGGATGGGGGATCGGGACCTTCGCGATCGTTGTCTGCGAATCGGACGCGTAAACGAGAGGCCCGGCCGATTTTTCGGTATGCAAAAACCCAACCAGGAATGCGTACCCGACGCGCTCGAACGTCGTTTTTTCACTTCCGAGCCGCGATTCGCAAGTGTTCTTTGTTAAGTATCGCAATGCCTTCTCGTTCAGTCCGTTTTCGTGCATTGCTTGTGCAAGTATTGGAAATTTCATCGAAATTGGTTGATATCAACAATTAAAGATCGCAAGAGCCGCGATTTTTGACACTTCGATCAATAGCTGTCAGAAATCTCCAGTTTTTTAAACCTTTAATCTTTTACGCTATAATCAAATAGTGTATTACTAGGCCATCCTATCAGTTTGTATCGTGAATATGTTTATCCTTTTTATAACACAGTTTAATTGATTTTATAAAGGAAATTTTTATCTCGTAGATCAAGCATGTTCAAGATTTCCAACTGACACAATGTCTGCAATTATAATCAATTCAAATTATCTGACTGCGGATATTAAAATAAAAGCTAGAACAGCAACCGGCACGAACTTTAAGACAAACTAATACTTGATAACAAGATAGTATTATCTCTAATTTATAATTGTTAAATAAAATAATTCAAGTCTATAACTTCAGCTTAAGTGTCCAATCGCTGCTTAAAAAGAAAGAAAATTCGAAAAACGCGTGAAGGTTAATATTCACTTTCGGAATTATCGCTGAATAAATATGCGTTTAATAAAACTACGTTTTACAAAGTAACACTTGGTGAATTTACGTTCGACGAAAATACGTTTATCGCAGCTAGCGGAAGCTTAGTTCGCGACGAGCCGTTGTTGTCACGGGCCGGGTTAACGATACACGAGAATCGTCGTCGCGAGTTCCCCCAAACGACGCGACCGCATGCAGCAACTGCAAAAGACACACGAGCCGTCCGTTTGCCCGTATCATCGCATCGGGTTATTTGTACACGGACGCGTTGGTCCGGCGCGATCGCCGACCGTCCCGTTATTTAACATTATACAGAACGATCTTGGGACACTCGCATGGTCCGATGCATCGAGATGCAGCCGGAATCACCCACACGTCCGCCGCTCGAATGCATGTCAGAAGCGGACGCCCGTATCTATCTCTGTGTAGTAGGACACGACCGTCTCGTGTCGACCCCTCGATCCGTTTTGTTCGGCGCTGTAATATACAGGGTGGGTCGGCCAAGAATTTCACCCGAGGTAACTCCAGTGTTGTTAACGACGCGAGGAAATTTGCAAGGAACAGAATTTTTTATTCGAGGAAGTAATATTTTAATATTTGAATATTTGAATATTTTTCTTCCTTACATATTTTAATTCGATTATTTATTGGATCAAGTCGAATTAGTGTACAGAAAGTATAAGAATTAAAATATAACTGTAAATGACTAACTATAAATGATCTTTACCGTTCTCGCCTCTTTAACTAATCTTTGCACTCGAGTGGCGACTTTGCGGCGCCATTAAAATTGCCGTAACACGTTCCAAAATTATTTTTATAAATATCGCCAAAGCTTAGATTTAAAAAGATTGTTGAAATAGTAACTGTTACATGTGTCACGAGATTCAATATACATAGATTGAATTTTCTTATATAAAATGGAAAAACTGGAACCCACAAATATTATTTTATATTTGTAATCGAAATGGCTTCGAGTGAAAAGGGTTAATATCGTATGAGTAGCACTGGCCTCTGCATCTCCCAATTAAACATTCCCATCGTATATGCCAAAATGATTGTCGTCTGTTTCGCGACGGCGAGAGACACGGCGTATATTCGGAGCGAAATAAGAACGATGTCGGGGCCCGATGTCCCCGGGGGGGTTCACGACGCAGGTCACGAGGTGGATCAATCTCACGCTCCCGCTGGAGCCCCGTTGATCAGCTGCCGTTTTCCAACTGGCCACGGTGTGACACAGTGCCGTAAATATGGCACCGGGGAATGTGGCCCCCGTGCCTTGGTTCCGGTACGATGAACCGCCGGACTCCGGGGCCCTATACGTGTCGACTCGCTCGGATAACCTTTCAGAAGTAACGACGTCACGTTGCAGGACGTCCCATGCCCGAGATCCAGGCGAAGTTTTACATTTCACTTCGTTGCGGCTCGCTGCCTGGAAACCTCCGCGCTCTGAAATTCGTTGCGAGATGAATCTTGCAAGAGCTGCGCTTAACATGTGTCGTATGATCGTAGTTTTGTACAGCTGAGTTGTTGATCGTTATGTGGGATCCGCGTGTTAGATTGTCCGCGTTGAGACTGCTTTAAGTAGTTTCCGGAGTATATGTGTTACATTAGACTTTTAAGTATGATTTTATTGCTTGATAAAGTTTACTTGGCTACGTCGTATTCTCTATCAGTTGTCTTATTGTATGCCTTAAGTAAAAACTCGTTTAATGTTTCTATGAACCGCGAGTTATGCGACTCTACTTCAATTAGGTTAGAAACAAGGTTTCTTACCCATTGACAGTAACTTCAAATTTTAAGCATTTATGGCGTAATGCAATCTATCGAGACGTTCAGATAGTTGTTTCGTTCCTGAACAAAATTTCCTTTTGCAATGTTATTTAATTAAAAAGTCGTCTTTTTTATGAAATAACTACACGGTTTTCCAAGCAATCCAATAAATTAAGTCCATGAATCACGGTTTCCAGAACTACTCTAGTTATCAAAATGTCTTTTGACCCTTTGACTACTGTTGGCGTCCGAAACATGTGGCTTCCCGGTACCGTAGGCGCCAATAGGCGTCAAGATCAAATTCCGCCTCCATTTATTATTAAATTTGATTAATTATATATCGTGTAATATTTATGTTATATATCGTAAGAAAAGCTTAAAATTATCGTTCACTTCAAGTAATATCGGTTTAATGTAATAGAATTCATTATATTGAATATTTTAATATTCAAAAATATAATATTCGAAAAACTACGGCTATGCCAAAGTTTTTCGTAGCCAAAGGGTTAAGAAGTCGAAAAGAAGCATGGTGGCAAGTAGCTCCCCGGAATTCTGGTGTCGCGTTGAACCACGCGTCTTCGTTGACCGGGATCACGTGAACCAAGCGACAAGGGCGTTTCTCGGCAACGAAACGGGTGGTTCGACGATAATTTATAGCAGCCGGCATTATGCAACCCGGGACATCGTTTTGTGGTATCGGCGGTCGGGTATCGCCGCGTCAGACATTCCTACTCATACCAGCCGGAACGTAATATCGATAAAGTTATGATGCCCCGGCGATGTTGGATTGGTTGCATCAGCCTTTTCCCGGCCAGTTCTTTTTTTCTCTCTCCCGTGGATTCCGGTCGCTGTTAGTATACGTCCGCGTAGCCGCCGATACAAGTTCCCGGCGAATTACTTTCCTCCTCGCGCGCCTGACGTATTTATTGAGGAACTCGGGCCGTTATCGGGCTTAGATCGTAGGAACGTTCTCGCGCGGCGAAAGAAAAAAAGGGAAAAAAAGGCGAGAACGCTCGGAGCACTCAGCTCGCGATCCGGCGTTATCGGTATCGTAATTTTGGACACGCGTTCCGTTGTTATCTCGCCGGAGACCGCTGAATTAATCGAATCTTCCTGGACCGATTAGACGATCCGCGGACGCTCTCCGTTCGCTTTACCACGGGCGTTCCACGATGCTTTCTTTCTTTTTTTCCGCGCGGCTCCCGTTTCCTGTTGCTCGTCGCGACAACTAATCGCAGCTTCGAGCCTTGAAACGTCCGTTAACTGACTCGATTTTCGGAGAACCTGGATTTCCGCTACGGCGAGCCTTTTTTCAGAGATTAATTTATTGCGCCGTAATTGAAATGCCTGGCAAGTTGTATCTTGGCTCGAAAGATAGGAGAATGTTGCACGATTACAATGATATCGTGTAGTATTAATCGACCTGCTGTTACAGTCTATTTGATAAGTAAGTCACTGTAATTATACCGTGTATATCTAGTATTTTTTATAAAAGCCTAAATAAATTTCAAAGTATATCTATATCCTTCTTAACCAAGTATGCTCTTGACATAAGACGAAATGTAGCCATTCCTTCGTGACGAGTATACTCGTCAGATAGAGCTAACTGGTTAAGTATTGCATACACTTTAATATAATCAAAATGTGAAGAAAATAAAACACTCGTCATGGAAATCTGATTAAATTATTTTGTTGTCACTTCTGATGACTGCCAAAGCCTGCAAATGATCCGATATTTTGTTGCAACAATTTTGCGCTACAGTGGAAAGTACTTCACCTGCCGTGAATTTCTATGTAACATCAGGTTGTGCAAACTTTCGAGAAGAGGCGATCGTTTATAAAACGATAGCTGTTTTGTTCCGCCGAGTGACCAGCAACGTTTCATCCCGGTCTCGAATTCACGATCTCCTTGATACTTTTCCTGGTAGCGAGAAGCTACCGGGGTGGTACACACGATCTCTGGTTAGGCGATTACGCAACGGCGGCGAACACGAGTGGAACGATCCGGAAGGCCATTCGCGTACCAACGCGAGCGTTAAACCTCCTCGAGGTTGGCGTGTGTATTTCGTCGGGTCGCGCCGGGCTACCGAATGATTAACGAAAGGCGGCCGCCTTAATTATCATCGTGAGAACGCTGTTACGTGATCTACCTGGCGGTAGAACGTGCCGGTAAATTATAAATGCTCCACATTGGTTGAACCGGCGGCGAAAGGTCGGCCCGCCGGATTCACCGTGCCTCTGAGTCATCGGCAAGGAGATCATCCGTTTGTTTGCCGTAACTTGATTAATACCGCGCGGTGTTTTATTAGCTGTCGATACGCGAGGAAACACCGCGAACAAAACGACGAGGAACCTTGCGCGGTTTATGGCCTGCGAGAATTTAAAAGGCATCGGAGGACACGGACGAGCGGAATTTATTGGCGATGACTCGGTTTTATTGCCATTTCGGATTGACTGAGCATTTTAAAGATACAGACTTCATTTCGTTTTCTTGTTGAATCTTAATTGTCTTCGCTCTTTTAATTGCGCGTACAATTTATAGCGAAGGTTTACCTGGATCTTTAAGTTATTTATTTATTTCTACTTAAAACTTGGGAAATCGTATTGTAAAGATTTTATTCTTAAACATGATCCACTAACGTTATTTATTTAAACATTTCCCGTAAAAGAGACTCTTTATTTCTAATAAAATTGTAAATGGCCATTTTGAAACTGACAGATTTAATAATAATTACGATATAGTCTAACTCGAATCTATTTTTAACGCTCAGACTGTGCATCTTTGTGCAAAATTAAGCGTCGATTTCAAGAAGCAATAACTGAGTTTCGTTCTTACCATTTTTAATCGGTCGAAAACAATTTTTTTATCACAAATACATAAAGATCGGCACTCTAAATTTTTTCGTCCGACCCGAATTTTACGCAGAAGCTCCAGTGACCTCGGCGTATTTTAATTGTAGGCTAATCGAATCAAGAATTCCAGCGCAATTTTTAATGGCAAACATCACTTAGCCGCGAGGAGATATTTGCTGTCGCGGTCTCAAAAGAGGGCACGCTACGGATGGGGGTCCGTCTTCTCTCGAGCACACGTGTGCCGCTTCTGCGTCAAAGTTGCAGCAGCGACGTCCGGAGTTGCGTGACTCGGTGCCCCGAACGTCACGCAAATATCCTTTCTTACTGCTTAATTCGAGGAATGCGATGTTCCTCGCGACCTACATATACATATATTTATAATATCGGCTGTGGCCGACCGGTCGAACTGTTGCGCTCTCCGTCGCGGAGCGAAATACTGACAGCAAATATGTATAAGATACGAAAGAAGGTTGCTACTAAAGACGTTGCACCTTCTCTCGCGTCTTATACGGGTTTTAAGTAATTTTATTTTCGAGGATTGCTCGCGCACTCAACATTGACACGGTTCAGCATTGATTGCAGCCGCGTTGGACGTTGATCAGCGCCTACAGATATAGGCGCAGCAACTTTCTAGACGACTTCAATTTTTGCAAATTCAAAGAAAGCGAACTTCCTGCAGTTCTGCCCGATTAATCCTCTACACTCGATGTCGTTTCATTTATTTCTGTACGCGTTAAGTGAATACACTTTTAACAGTTCTCTTTCGCTGTAAACAGGTCTGATATAAAAATTCTTTTGGAACGTGATATAAGAATTTGTAGTAATTCGAAATTTGATTGAGAAGTGTTGGAAGGGATGGAAAAATGAAAGAAATTCTGTAAAGCATTGTTGCGCAATATTTAACTGTTTTCACAGACCCCGTGACTCGTAAATCACGAGAGAAAAGCTCGCAGTCCAGCGCCCGATAAATTTCGTTCCCCGCGGCCATTCATTCGGGCTTATCAGCTCGTTCTTTCAGCGCCGGAATTCTCAGTATGATAAACACTTGTCCGCGAAACGTGACGACAAGCGTGTACAGCGCTCGGCGACAATAGAAAAAATCGTCGATATCGAGCTAGCCACGGCTGGAACAAGGGAGACGCAGACGAAGCGGAGTTCGTCTGAATCATGCTCGATAAAGCTCCTGAAGCGAGGCCGGGGTCCGTGACGGCGCCGTTGACATTCAGCGTCGGTAGCCGCACGGTAACGCGTTCGTGACAACGACAAAAGTGCATCGCCGTGAGAACAATGAAGGTCTGCGGCGACAATAAGACCAGCTGCAAGGTCGCCGACGCGACGCGACGCGGCCGGATGGCTGTGGCCGATCTTAAATCACGCCGGGAGTACCAAATGATTCAGCGACGAAGCATCTCGACAGCGGAAGCGACCGTTCCGATCGCAGAACCGGGTCCCCCGGACCCTTTTTTCTCCGGGCCCCGATTCGTTGCTCCCGTGGATCGTGACTCAGAATCGAGGATTCCGAGCGATCGGTTAGGTCAGTTTTGAGTCATCCGTATGCGCGCGCGCGTGCGCGTCGAGCCTCTGCGCGCGTCTCTCTATTGCAACTGCGTCGCAAACGCGACGACCATTCGCGGCAGCTCGCTGATATTCGAATGGTGATCGAGCAACGCGACAGGGAATGTAAACACTGCGCGGTAATTCAATTTATGCGTAAGAAGTTTTTTTCCGTCGAACGCTTAATCCACTCGACTCCGAGGCTTTTATTGTCGGCGGTGTTGTCACGAGAGATTCTTCTAATTGATTGGCCGGTAAATCATCGCTGGTACCTCTGGCGTTGCTGCCAGGTTATTTTCATCGATTCGCTGGGAAAGTTGTCGCGCGGGAACTTCGACCCGCGAACCCGCGGATCTCCGTGCGAAACAAAAAATCGTTTGCGTCGGTTGCGCGCGTCGGAGCATCGGGGCAAGAATTTCTTTATTCTCTTGAACAGCGTCGGTAAGCTGGGACTGGCACACTTGCGTCTTAAGCTCTTACAATCGGTCTGCTTGTTCTGCTCGTTCCGTTCGAAGAGTACCGTACTTCTTAATTTGCGAACGACCTGATCTTCCCACGAGGCATCGACGTTTCCTCGTCGAATTCCTAGGAGCATTTAGCTTTGAGTTTTGCAGTTTGCAGGAGCAGTATATATTTTCTTATAATGTTCTACCAGAAGAATGAAATTTAATCCAACAGCAATCAATAGTTATGGCAGAGAAACTAGTTACGAATAGAAAGAAACAGTTCGTAAAATTGTAGCCAAAATTTCGTAATTTACTTAAGTGTATTTATCTAGACGATCAGCAGAAAAATTCCTCCAATATACCAATTGGTCAGAAATTGTTACCTCGATGCTAGAATATTTAAATTGTTTGCCAGTATAAAGACTCGTGATTTCATTTAAAATCGAGTAGAACATAGTTCATATGAGACGAAGGCTAGTTTATGTCATCATTTTGCCAACTTCTAACTCGTTTATAAAATTCCAGAATTTTTTCTTCATAAACGTATTAAGATTTTTAGTTTGAGAACCACTTGTCGGCTCGAACCGACTCCCTTCCTGTTTCAATTCGAATGGTTCAATCCATCGTGAGAGATTGTTCCAGTTGTAGAACAGTTGTTAGCGTCTCTAGCTTCCTGTAGAGAGTTCCTTATGCAGCACGATCATCAATCGAGTTCAAAGCAACCCGAAGCCTAGCCGAGACCCAGATCGCACAATTGTAACGTGTCGCGCCGACAACGAATAGTCATTCCCATTGGTCGTCGCGCACAATCGAACACCGCAATCCATTTACACACTCGGTGACGCTTTAACCCATTTTGTACCAATCTACAGCCGCGAGGACGCATCGGTCTAAGGCTTCCCGATCTCGGTCCTGTCCAAGCCGTACAATCATGTCAATATTTCGAGGTTCTCAACGGCGTTGCGTGTATAAAGAAACCCTCGAACAGTCGATCCATATCGTCGATTTAAATCGACGATGTCTCAGCAACGCGAATTATAGTTTTACTCGTTCTTCCTCGATCGCCTCGTTTATGGGATTGCTGAGATCTTCTTCCTGCTCGAGATCATTGAATAGCGTGTCTACAGTATTACCCGATTGATTAACACGTTGCATGTCGCGTCAGTTATCCAACACGTATACTTACGCATGGGTGACACTATTCTTTGATTAGATTTAGAAATCAATTTGCGACATCAAACGCTCGAGCTCTTCAAATTTGATTAGGATTCGCAACGTGCGAGAGGATTCAAGAGGGAATCACTTCGATCAATTTTAACTTACCAGTATCAGTTTCCTCGACCAAACTACTTCGAAGTTGTGATTTTGTTGAGCCTCGTGATTTTCCAGTTAACTGTTCATTTGTTGGTACCAAGCTGCTATTTGATTATCTAGTTTCTAGCAATTGATTTAAACTTCCACGTGTTTTAGGAAAGGAAAACATTTCCTTTGATATCATTTTTTCTTCTACATAATGATAGATGACTGTGCGTCGTGCTTAATCTCTAAGTAATGAAAGTAGGACAGTTTTCAAAAATTAACACAAACAGATGACAAGTTTTTAATAAATGTTTGATAACCGCTGCGTTTGTGTTCGAGAGAAAATTCGATATAATTTCAATGAAATTTCAATATAAAGTACAACTTCCAACTTGCACTTTTTATAAATCTCTTGACGATACGGTCAACGACAGACCCCACTTTCGGAGCTCCGGAAGCAAGCCCGAACCACCCCGCGGTTTAAATCACTTACATAATCCTTCGTTAGGGCCCGAAGTGGTCCGAAAACGACGGATCGGCTGGAAAGCGAGCGCGGAGTGGAGTCGCGTGGGTCGTCGGAGCGAGTTCAGTGTCAGATCCGAGACGAGTACTCTCATCTGGCATGCATAAAATACTTCGGTGGCGCCAACGTGTCGGCCAGCTCTTATGGCCGATACCCGCGAGCCTCCGCATACACGTAGCACCGCTGTTCCTCCACGGTCCCGCTCTTACCTTCTCCGTTCCGCTCGCGATCCCTCGATCTCCGTCCCCTTACCCCGTCGATCTCTTATTCTCCTCTCCCCGGGCTCTCTCTCTGTACTCTCAACTCGCTGGCACACACAGCGGCGATCCGTGGCCAGGCGAACGAGCTGGCAGGTATGCGGATTTTTATGCGCTCTTTTATACCCACGCGAGCTCGCGCGCGCGCGCGTTCACTAAAAATAATCCCGTATCGAAGACCAGGCATAATGAACGCCGCCGCGGTCGATCGACCGGCGAATTCTTCCACGGTCCATCCCTTTTCATGCGCGACGCGCTCTCTGCTCCCGATCGCTCTCCTCCCTCCACTCTCCTCTCTCCCTCCCTCTCTCTCTCTCTCTCTCTCTCTCTCGACGCTCGACGCTCGATCTCCCCTGCTTCCTTTTTGCCGGTCACCCTAATTCATTCTATAAATGGACGCCGGAGATGAGCGCTCGGGAATTTGACGGAGACCAGAGGGGTTCAAGGACGCCGGACCCGTCGCCGGCCAGCCCGGTGAAAGCGTCAAGGCCGTTCCGTGATCCGTGTTACACTTTCGTCGACCCGTTCCGACCGCGCTTTTTCTACCTTTTGCCGGAGAAACCACGTTTTCGGCGCGAGAAAACGACGCCGCGACTTCTCGCGACGTTGATCGAGAAATTCGGCTTGTCGGTCGCGATCTGGGTTTATTTAATGTCGCGCTGTTTTCGAAAACGTTTTCACCCTTTTCTACTTTTCCGTGGCGGAGGTTATCCGAACTTCGCAATATTTGATTAGCGCTGTTATCGCATTTACTCATAAAATATGATAAAAAGGTCGACAAATAGGAGATATAAATTCATTAAATATCGAGCTAAGTGTTAGAGTTTTAGGTATTGTAGTCACAAAATTAATTGAAGCAATGAATTTTTGAGAACTATAGACTGCGTTGTGACTGCGATGTTTGGAATTTAACTGGACGATGAAATATAACCGAGGGGTTCGATCTTGTCAACTTGACACTCCACAGTTTTCAAAAAATCAATCACTTTATTGCTCACGCGGAACGAATAAGAAAATCGCCGCATAGGTTGAGAGAATCAAAGCTATGGAATTTCGTGCGAGACATGCGCAACTGTTGGGCAATTATTATGCAAATCGAAGATAAATCGCGCCGACCTACTACTTGTCAATTTTTATCTCGAGGACCACTCGTCGGAGCTGGCGCCGATCTCAATTTAGAAGGTTCCCTTGACTGAAGGTTTCCTTGACTGAAGATTCCCTTGACTGAAAATTTCCTTGACAGAAAATTTCCTTGACCGAAAATTCCCTTGACCGAAAATTCCCTTGACTGAAAATTCCCTCGAATTTTTTTTCGAATTGAAGAACTCAATTTCGTGTAAAATATGGACCAGAAATTTGATCAAAATCGCAGCCGTCGTAGATGAAAGTCAGTGGCACGGAAGAAGACGCGGAAAGGCCAAGGGCATCCGGCGTTTATTTAAAGAAATGTTGCATGCCTTTCTATCTACGTGCTCGGAAGCGAGCAGTCGGTAATGGGCCACGAATATAGCTAATCGATAACGAATAGGGAATATGGCAGCCCTAGGAATCGAACAGCACAGGAATCGGCGCGGAACTTGTTCTATATCGCATTAGAGCCAGATACTTGTTTACATGCCGGCGTAATGCAACCGCTCAAATTACATCCTTCTATTGATTGCTACCTGCCTAACGATCCCTCACCTTTCAACTCTCGCCGCGATCGCGTTCCCGTCGTTGCAATCAGGGGCAAATACTGGTTACGCTTTCCTGGACTTTCAACGCAACGCGGAATGCCCTTCGAGCGCTTAGCAACCGTGAACCCCTTATCTATTTATTTCTCGTGTAATGGCACTTTAGATTGCGCCCCCTACGCGCGCACCCCTGCCAGAGAAACTTTCCCAGACCGTTCTATACCGCGCTGAAAACCTACCTCTCGCACGAACGCAATCTCCGGCGACTTTCGAACGAAATCTTTACTGCAAACATTTTCGCGACGTTCAATTTTGAACGAGTCGCTTTG